>NC_056707.1:17714367-17796867 GCF_018831695.1 Puntigrus tetrazona | reverse complement strand
CTTTTAATCTACAAAAGAAATTATATATATATATATATATATATATATATATATATATATATATATATATATATATATATATATATATATTATTTAAAGTATATTAAATTATTTCAATTACTTTTGTATTCATTCACACGTTAACAGGAAATGTATTTCAAGCTGTGTACTGAAATTAAAATATTAGGTTGAAAAACAGATTTTTCTTTTACATTTGTAAAAATAACAACCATATACCATTAATTCTGTCACACTTCTCATAAATCTCTCATGATCCCATTTGCATCTCTGGCGACCTCTGCTATACCATATTCATCAAACATCAGAATTGTGCGAAATCTCCTTTCTCCGCTCAAGGTCACACTGAGAGCTGACATTCTTAACAGTGCTAAGCCTCATTTATGGGTTTATTTCCCTCCTCATGCCATGATTATCAATCAGGGAAGATAATGGGCACTGAAGCAGGCAGTATCTCAGTCACTCCATGAGGTGAACCACCAGTCAAGGTTCCCTAAACAACATGTCTTCTTGGGGAAGACGTGAAGGGCTCCATTCTCTCTGTATCATTGCTTCATTACAGCTGAGAAAAATTGGCTCTGAAGCCCTGATAACAGAAAAGAGCACTCGAACAATACACTTCAACAAGTTAAATGTCTTGTTTTAATTTGCACAATTAAAAGATGTTTTTTTTCCCAGTTCCTTGAAATCCATATTACCATTTTTAAGAAATAGATAAGAGTCTTTTTCTCAAATGAGCACTTAACAAAGACTTTTTTTTTTATCCACTTTGGACCGTTATTTCCAGTAGGAGTTTCCTGCTGTGTGGGAAGCAGCAGAGGGGGGCTGTGATTAAGATGCCCAAACTCTTCTGATATTACAGCTTCTGCAGTTTATCTGGCGATGAAATCAGCGGGTTCACGCAGCAGGAAATCTCCTCCAGAAGATCTGATTAGTTTCATTTGACTAAAATCAGGGACGCGCACGTCAGATCTAAATGTAAAGTTAGCATAACAATATCAAGTTAGAGCCTTCAGCTTCTAATGATCCTGTATCTGAGGTCAAAAATAATGGGCTATAACTGATGTTTTGGGTGAAGTTAATATGTATGTAATCATTACTATGCATGTGGGTGGTGATAAGTACGGCTGAATGGGCTAATCTTATAAAGTGTTGCTCCATATGCTGAGATCATTTGAAATGCTACAGTATAATGTGGGTGGTTGCGAAATGCTGAATTAAACTGCTTTGGGTGCTCTCAGGTGTACAGTACAGAAGGGGTTTATCCCCAGGGGCTGTGAAGGAGGTTAAAACTCTGACAATTCAGTTTGTCTATTTGCATCTTTCCATATTTATGTCATTATTTGGATTCACAGTCATAATGGAGAAAAAGTCACTTAGCTAATCTGCATAAACCCAGGATACCACAATTATCAACAGACCCTGCCATTCTCTGGGGACTTTAGAGCTGTCTGCTCTTACCGCGGGAACAATTAACATAAACGCTTCGTCTATCGGCATGTATTTAAACTAAGGCTTTTCCCCACCTTTTACAAGACCATATGAAAATTAGAGCAAATTCAGTCACTATTAAATCCACAAATGATTAACTGGGGGGAAAAAAAGCACACCGTTTTTTGAATTATGGAGCCCTTGATTTCCTAGCAAGGGCTGGGCTGGTACAGTCATTGCCGCAGGTCTAGAAGCTCAATGAGATAAGAAAATGATGAACGAACTAAAGAATCATTACACAGGGCTCAGTGTGAGAAGTTTTCTTCCCGTGGGCCTAAAGCTTGGCTTCTATTTGTAATTACCTAAAGTGCTTTTTAGGATCTCATTGACATGCTTTGAGCAAAAGAAAAGGACAAAGTGAAAAGGAAACCTACGTTTGTTTTGTAGTCTGAAAAGGGAAAAAAAAAAATCTATATAACCTGCAGAAACAGCTAGGCATGTGAGCGGGATGGCTACAAACAGCAGCTATTAAAAAAAAATCATTGATCCAAAGCTTACTGACACATTTTTTAAAATAATATCATTCTAGTTTAGATATGATAACAGCTTAGAACTATTGAAAAAAGATTAAAACCATTTAAAGAGTTCTTAAAAGATATGTTTTTGAGCCCTGAGGTCAGATTTGAGAGGAAAAGTATGCTATTAGGAAGTCCGAAATGTTTTGACACAACCATTAAGTGTGACAACAAAACCAATGAGTGTTTTTCAACAAAATCAATATTAGCTTTACTGTTATATGGGTCCAGTTAGACTCTAATAAACAGGTGGAAGAGCAAAAACGAGGCCTGAATGCTTCATTGGAATCCATCATGTGTTTTTTAAAAGCTTTATAAACCGTGTGTGGAAGGAGGGTATGGCACATCTGATGCCGCAAATGATGCAATCCATTAGCTCTATCTGCTTCTGCAAGTGAAAGTATCTGCTGCAGAAGACCTCTGGAGAGCAGTAAAGTTTGACCTGGCATCAACTATAGGAGAAATAATGTCATATAGAAAGTTGCATTAAGATAAGATGACCATATGCGCGAGCATGATACGTCGAAACTGTGCACGTATGGAGTATGTGAGGGTTAGGGGTCATAAAGGCTCTGTCATGCTGAATGGCAATTGGCTGAATTGATTTCACACAATCTTGAACCTCAGGGCTCAGTATTGATCCCGCTAGCTTTTGATTTTCACACACCATGAACACTGGCACAACAGCCCATTTCAAATTATCCATCTTTAACAGCCTGAGGTAAGACAAAACTGGACTCAAATATTTTGGGACAACTGATACTCAAGTTTTCAGAGAGCCAAATGTACGCCAACAAAGATTCTGTCAGTCAACCTAAAAAAGTAATTAAAAAAACGTTATACGAACAATGATGAGCTATAAAATGAAAAATGGCTATTTGCAATAAATGGTATCTAATTACAGTGCATCTTAGTGGCTGGCCTCATTACTTAACATGTGACCTCATTCATGCAGCTAGTTAACAAGGTTGTTAGCAGCACATTGTTAAAATGGATAGTTCCCAGACACGCCGGTTCATCCTAATTATAGAACGTAATTGAAAGTATAGGATCTCATACATAGAGAAACAGCAGATGCATGGAAAGAAATATAGTTCCCTTGTCAGAGATGTAGAAGTACACAGAAAAATGATTCATAACTGACTGACATAAAGAGCTTTGAAATTTAATTAATTCATTATGTTGGCAAATAAATCTGTTAATCGCAATGCATTCACACCATGGAAGATCACATTAATACTCCCAGAACACAACCGAGTCAGAGACAAAGCATCGCTGTTTTTGAAATATGAGTGAATTATGAAATGCCATAAATCATGGCGTATAAATTAGAGGTACAAGATATATTGCTGGCTTATATATTATTTGATAGATGGGGAGATTAATGAAATGAATACCAATAGTGAAGCTGCATTGTGTGTGTGTGTGTATTAACATTTAACAAGCATTTACATGCATTTCTTTAACATACTCATTTACTACACAATTTGATGAACCAATCATTTCACAGACATTAGTTAGATAATGATGAACCTTACAAACTTCCAAGTCATATTATCCACTCCTGCAATATCCGTTCCGTTTTGTGACTTTGATACTGAGGCAATCATATACAATACGAATCTGCATTCAAACCATGCAATTGGTGACAGCCTGGGTGCTACAGTGATGGTCATTAAAGGCCAATGAAAATGTTTTGAAATCTCATGGGAAACCCATGTGTGGATGAAGCTGTACACACAAAAGGAAATATGCATACTTTTCAACTAGTGTTAGTAGCCAACTTGTCTTTTCATGCACATTTGCTTCACCAGTGTTTTCCATTTTGTTCCCATTGTGCCAGTTTTGCCTGATTCCCACCCTCAGTATCTCATTCTGAGCATATTTGCTTTCTAAGTTTACATGCATTATTTACAAATGTGACATTTGGGATCGCTTCCAAACTTCCATTTATGTTATTTAAAAGAACAGTTACAGAAAAAAAGATTCCTTTTGTGGTATCCAGTCTGATATAAAGTCCATTCCTACATTCATTATTAACTCTGAAATGTCTGAAGAATAAAAATACAAGTCTTAGATCTCTAAAAAGAGAGAGAGAGAGAGAGAGAGAAAGAGAGAGAGAGAGAGAAAGAGAGTGAGAGCAAGCGAGAAAGAGGATTTAGACATGATTAAAATTGTTTTGTATTTTAAAAACAACTCTTAACTCTTAGTTATCATTGTATAAACCCAAACGTCACTACACATTTCATATAAACCTTAATTTGCTGATCCTCACTAACATTTTTATGCTAATCAAATCCCTCCAACCCCAATGCTCTTCATTAAATGTCCAGTGCCTCACATTCACGACATAAATTTGGTGCTTCATGTCCTAGTAATTGTTTTATGGGATCATTTAAAAAGGTTAGCACATATCTGTGAAGATTAGTAAGTATTTTGACTGCACATCCTCAGAGATGCTGGCTAACCTCAAACATTTCAACACAAAATGTAATAAAACCATTTCCAAACTTATTTCAGCTTGCTTATTTCAGGCCAACCTGGATTCTACTACAAGCAAAATAAGACTTAATAGAAAATATACTGCACAAATGCTTCCAGCTTCCAAAGTGGATCTAAAATAGCAGCCAAAAAGACCCGTGACGAAGCCTGTCACCAAAAAAGACTCATGTCACTTCAGCTATACCAGACACAAATAATGCTGTTCACTTTTTCCACCCTAAAAGGCTCAGAGAGCCTTCATTTTTTTTCTTTCTGACAGGTAAAACCTGAATTATACCCCCCCTCGCCCTCTGTATGAACAGCAGAAGCAGACATCCAATGACTGTGTGATATGAGGGTCTGTTTGAGTGGGTTTGTGTAGAGGGCAAGCTCAATAATGGCCACTCTTGCTGGAGAGAAAGCAATGTCGTAGGGTCAAAGCAGCAGCTAAAACGGTGGCCTAAGGAAAGTGTTCGAGAGAACAATGGTGGTTGATTGTCAGGCTGAGATTTGTGCGACAGCTAATGATTCCATTTAACTCTACCTTTCCCAGTCTTTTCTTTGCTACATGGGACCAAACGCCTACTTTAGAATAGGCAGATTAGCAGCAATTAAAATTATTCAAAAACATCCCCCAATAATGCCATTTCTGATCTAATTTGCAAATGAATTATAATAGCTATAACTATGTGTAAAACATACAATGGCAAAGGCATTAAAATGTAAGAAACTGGAATGCCCAATATGATGCTTCTACTCATCTAAGTTCTGCCTTCCAATTAAAAAAGTCAACTGTGACTGTTTGCAGGGATCTGACCAAGCAGAACACAGATGTTATGTTCCATCGCTTCTATCCACCATCTTGTCCCACATTTCAGCCACAGCTGTCAGGCAAAATTGGGGATAGCAGCGGTACATAATATCCATGATAAATTCACTTTTATTTAAAAACCGCACTCAGCCCTTGCTCTACAATGTGCATCATTTGGACAAACCTTATTTTGAGAGTAAGCATGAAGTATTTTTGATGTTTTACACGTATGCGAGGGACAGCGTACACTGCATATGACGTGAATTTAAAACGTATGAGCATCAAATCTATTTTGCAGTAATAAGTTGTTCCAGAAGGTGGCAACACTCTCCATTATTTCAAATTAGAAAAGGAAATGAAATGAAATGAACAACAACAAAATACTACTACTTTGAAAGGCTACGTATTGAACTGTATACATACGCTAGTGTACATGTGTTCATTTTTGGGTGAACTAACCCTTTAATCTAAACATAGCTAAACAGAACAACTATTTTACTAACTATTAATACACAACAAATTAGGAGTTTAAAGCAAAAGTCACAGTTAATAGGGAATTAGTTTTGAGGATCGGTCCCCAAACTAAAGTGTGATCAAAAATATGCTACCGAAGTGCAAGTTTGAAGTAGGCTACAGTTTTTGGAATTTTGGTATTTCCCCATTCATTAAGAAAGAGGTCATATTGCTGCACAAATAAACTGCTTTGAAAGGCATATAGTCAAATCCTGTAAAAAAAAAGTATCGTTCATAAATTCAGTCTTACCTTAAAACAGAAAAGAAAAACTATTTCTACAAATGAACAACAAACCAAGTGACTACTTTAAAAGAAACCAGAAATAAAGGTGAAATAAAGGTGACAAAAGGTGTTAATGAACTGATCCATTTTAGTTTAAAAATATCATCATCAAGTGAATGTGGAGGTTGGGTCAGTTTTGTGGTTTTGACAGTGATGTCTTTATACCTTTTAATGACCACTTGATCAGTAAAAAAACTGATGAGCTGAAATTTCTCTTCACAAAGAAGCCATATTTTTCTCCCTTACTTGTGCATTCTGTTTCATAGACGCCCAAGAGAATGTCTTAATATCTGACACAGCAATCGGGCTGCTTCTGTTCCAGTTCACTTCAAGGCAGATATTGTACACAGACATCATGCATCCCTACACACTCCTGTAGAGCAACAGAAATTGTTGGCTTGGCAACTGAGCTACAGATAGATGGCAGGCCTCTTTGCAATGTAGACAATTCTGTGTGACTCAGACTGTAATCATGAATCAGCCACATATATTTGAGAAATTATCTGAACAGGCTTTAAAAATATATTTAAATAAAGCTAATCCTTTCTTTACATTCACTGGTCTACAGTATTGTGGATAAATGCAACAAGACTTGAAACACATACAGTACCTACTGCATATATTTTTCATCTGCATATAATATTAATAGAAAATTATACACATAAATTGTACTCTTTACTTAAAATTTACTTAAAAGGGGGAAAAGTTAATCAAGTGGCCTTTAAGGCCAATCAGTTCACTATGCTGCATTTTTATATAAATACTCCTGGATTAGTATTAATAATAAACACATATATACACAGTAGTCAACATTTGAAGTTGATCAAAACCTTTCATCAAAGTCGGCCTAAAACCTAAAATTAAAATGCTTTCCTGTCTTTGATTAACTTTTTTGATCCACTTCAAATGTTGACTGCTAAATTTAAATTGTAATCCTTGTTAGTCCTTTTGAACTAATTGAGTCCTTATTTTAAATAATTCACAAAAATCTAACCTTTCATTGGATAACAACAATTAAAATGGTTTAAAATGTCATTATGAGAAATGTTTTAATGTTTAAATGTAATAACTTATAATATCCATATCTACCAGTCTTTTTTTTTTTTACAAAAGAAATAATCTAAGCCAAGGAAGAATCTATTTGTGGATGTTTAAAACAGTTCAACAAAACCAAACTCAGTGTTAGCTAAACAGGCAATGCGGTCAAAGACACAGTAAAGCAGTCCAACCAGGCAAACAGGCAAAAGGGGCAATCCAAAAAAGAAGTCAAAGCAAACAGTTGAACAGGTCATACACATGGAAATGATACAAACGCTCGGTAGGAAGAGATGTGGGGGTCAAGTTAATATGACCAGCAAACAGGAAGTAGTTGCAGAAGAAGCAGAGAAAGTGCTAACAGTTAATACTGTGGTGGAGCTCCTTCTGCTGGCGTATTCAAGTTGAAGTTCAGTTTAACCTAATATGTAACCTAATTTTTTGAATGGGCTAACATACCTTAGGCTGAGCCTCCTGCTCAACAGATGTAACATGATGTCCTTTGTAGAAAGTCAGACCATATGTCCCCGTCGGTCGCCTTCTTTGGTTTGCCTGGAGTTCTTGCACTCGTACAGCTTTTTGAAGATGCACCTGAGCACTGTCCAAAACCCTTTCACTTCAACGTATCTAGAACACTGTCCTACACCCTCTCACTATGACACAAGACTTGGAGTATCTGTAAATGATGACAAAGATTGTTGTGAACCCTTTGGATGGTGGAAGACTGATAACAAAATCCATTGACAGGTGGGACCAAGGACTTTGAGGGATAGCGGTCAAAAAAGACAGTATGGCAGTTCCTTGGGGGTCTTAGACTGTGGGCAAACTTGGCAAGCTTTCACGTAATAAACTAAATCTTAATTCGTTGTTGGCCACCAGAAAGCATTGTGGATTATTTTGGTGGTGCATGAGATACCTGGATGACAAGAGTTGATGGAGGTATGAACCCACTGCATGATCCATTTTCGTAGTTCCTAGGGGAAATATTGTTTGTTCAGGGGGCACGTAGCAGATGGCACCTGGAGAGCGCGTCCACATTGCTATTCATATTTCCTTGGCGATGTGTGACAGTAAGTTAGAACCTTAAAAAGAACAGTAACCATCTGGCCTGATGTGGGTTAAGTCTCTTGGCACTCTTCACATAATCAAGATTCTTGTGGTCAGTGATCACCTAGAACAGATGGATGGCTCCATCTTGCAGCTTTCATGGACAGTAGCTCCTTATTACCAACATCATAGTTTCTTTCAGCTGAGTTTTCTTGTAAAGAATGCACAAGGATATAACTTAGACAGCTGACCATGACGCTATGGTAGTACTGCCCCAAATACCACAGTCTGATGCATCCACCTCCAATACAAATGGGAGGTTAGGCTCAGTGTGTTTCAGGAAAGGTGCCAAAGTGAAATTTGACCGGAGTTTTGTAAAGGCAATGGTGACTTCATTTGTCAATTTTAACTTGGATGGTTTCCCTATCAGAAGAGATGTCAAAAGGCGATCATTCTGTAGTTCCTGATGAAACGCTGGTAGAATTTGGCATAGTTTAGAAATCTTTGAAGTTCCTTGATTGTGGATGGGTGGCGCCATTCTGTTACTGCCTGGATCTTTTGCTAACTGCTCTTGGTAGTTCTACCGCAGTTTACTCTGATTAGTGAATGCCGCTTGGAGCTGAGAAACTTCAGTGGGATACATCGGTGGTGAAGTATTTTGTAATGAAGGTGAGGAGGAAGCCAAAGAAGTATGCAGCTAAACAAGCGATGAGGTCAAAAAAACACAGTGAAGCAGTCCAACCAGGCAAAAAGGGTAATCCAAAAGAGAATTTGAAGCAAACAGTCAAACAGGTCATACACATGGCAAAAGGACAATGATACAAATGCTCCGTAAGGCAGGATAAACTGGCAATACTTTACAAAGAAGACGCGGTGGCCAAGTTACTTCAAACAGGAAATAGATGCAGAATGTAATGAGGACCCAGACGGTGTGGTAGAATCCCTGTGCAGAAGTTTATTAGTGAATAAGACAATAGACATAAGCAGTGAAACAGTCAAAGGGTCGATACCAGGCAGACAGTCCGAACAGCAAACAGGTCCAGGATGATCCGAGTTACAAGTCAGTAGGCAGGCGATGAGACAAGGTAGCAATCCGAACAAGCAAACAGAATCCAAGAGACAAAGATGAAACAAACAGGCAAAGGTCATACACATGATAGCCATCAGAACAACAGGATAAACACTTGATAAAACAGTGAAACTAGCAATACTTCCCAAATCACATGTGGAGGAGTCTCTGTTTAAATAGTCCTTAAACAGGAAGTTACCCATGAAGCGGTAACAGGTTGAGTCGGGCTAGTATTCGGGTGAGGGTTCCCTCTAGTGGCCAGGCATTACACCGGTGGTGTGGGGTTACACAAAATTAGAAATGATGCCTTGGCATTTATTTCAATTAATATATGAATTTTAATTTAGTTTTAAATTCAAATATTAATTTAATTTAGTTTTAGTCTATCTCGCTCCAATCTACATGAATGGAGAAATACAGAAATCTTTATAACCGCATGCTAAATTATGTTTAACAAAAACAAAAAACTTACGTTTAAAGTATTATAAATGTATTAGGTTGATTTTATTTGCCTGTATTTAGGCTGATTAAGTTCATTTTACTCTGAGTAAACAAACTTTGTTTAACAGGTTATTGGTTCTTTTAATTTTAATTTATTCAGCAGCCACAATGAGTGTTAAAATTTCTTCCATTTATTTTCTTACGAGTGGCCCCATTATAAACTTTCTACAATTATCACATTTTGCTTTTTGAATCATTTTTATCCATAATATTGTTTATAGGTTTAACAAAGCAAAACCAAAATCTTTCCAAGTTGCTTCTGGAAGCTCATGGGGTACACATACCCCTGGTTGGGAATCACTCACTGTAGAGGATTAAAACCTACACACAAGCACAGGAACTAGATGCAAAACATCACAAATCACCACACTTTGAAATCTGGATTATGCAATGGTCTTCTTAATCCTTTTAGTTATTTAAAATCACATTAGAGTTCAGATAGAGACGAATGTTCCACATGGTGGAGTTTTTTCCCACTCATGTTGACACCCCAGGCGCTAGTGCTAGGACATTTATTTGTCAGATTTTACTCTTGATTTTTTCACTTCCACTTTTTTTCACTCCTAAGCTGTACAATTCTCAGGAGAGGTATCTAAACATGTTAGCTCTCTTGAAAACAGATATACCCCCTAACTCATTCAGATCCTTTCAACATTAAAATCCATTTTATAGTCTCTTTCTTCCCATGGAAAGAGCCTATTCAATGAATTTCCCTTTAGCTGTATGTTTCTAATGAGTTTATTCAATTAGCTAATGACGACTAGCCTATCTACTAGTATTAAGACATAAAGTGCATCTGCACTGTCTAGACATAACATTTCATGTCCTTGAAATTCAATGAAATAAAGTTGGTTTGTCTGCTATTTGGCATAACTTACAAGGTCAAGATAAATCTGAACAACTTCTAAGTGCTTGGATCAGCTGGAAAAAAACTGTCTCAAGAAAAAAAATCATAACCATTCATATTCTTTTCCAAAATCAAAATCCAGTAGATAGTAAGCTGCCTACAGAGGCATTTTAGGTGCACTCTTGGTATGAATGCCAAAAGGTAGAACCATGTCTATGTTTTATCTCGTATAAAAACAAATAAATTGAAGACCCTAGCAACACCACACAAGACTGCTCAGTAACACTATATAATAGGGAACCCATACTCACTATTAATTATGACTTTTACCCTCAATAAATTCCTAATTGTGCTGCGCATTAATAGTTGTTAAGGCAGTTGTTACGTTCAGGTACTGGGTAGGATTAAGGATGTAGCATAAGGTCATGTAGAAGGAATTAATATGTGCTTAATTACTACTAATTAATGGCTAATATTCTAGTAATATGCATGCTAATAAGCAACTAGTTAAGAGAGCCTAAAATAAAGTGTCTCTAAAAGACACCCAGAGGACATATTGTAGAAGCAAATTGGATATGTATAAATTATAAGTACTTTATTTACAAAAAATAAATAATAATCATTTAAAATTTATCTTCCAAGGCTGAAGAAACAGCAAATAAAACAAGAAAAGACAGAAAAACAGAAAAAGAAGCAAAGGTTGGTGTATCTACAGATAAAAGCAAATCAAAAGAGAAAGTCCTTCTCATTTGTATGAGGTATGTGGGTACTTCATACATAATATGTCCATGAGCTTTGAGGATCAACACAAAAAGGCTAAAATATCTTTGAATGGATAAAGGAAGACATCTATTATGTGTTATCTGGCCACTTTTTTCTCAGTTATTTATAATTTTTAATTACCTTTACGTCTTAAACTCAAGACATAAACATCTTTACATTATTTAATTGAACACAGTTATATGTTCATTTTACATTTTCACGTAATTAAAATAAAGAAAATAAATAAATAAAAAAGCACATATTTGTTCTGGTTTCTTGTTAATCATATTCGACTAAATTAATCTTTACATTCCAGTCTGCAGTTTTAACTAGATATAAAACCTTAAAACTAAACTAATGACCTGAACTCCAAAATCTCACAGTACATACAAACATTTCCAACCAGATCATAAAATCATAGCAAAAATAACTCTGACGCCTTTTATTATGATTAATAAAGCATATTTTTAACACAACTACTTGAAGAATATCACAATATTAACATGCTGGGATATTATTAATATGCTGGGAGATTTAAAAAACTGATGCTTTTGAATGTTAGCATCACACATATCCAGCTTCATATCTTTTCATAGATGGTAAGTTTGTTTGGTAGCTCACGGAGTACAGAGATGTACTTGAGAGGCGAGGAGCTCCGGTTTGAATCCCACGTAAATATGGTTCAACAAAAACAGTTCAAAGCTGCATAAGAAAGTTGAACTGACATGGTTGCATCAACAATTTTTTTTTTTGCATTTGTTAACACTATCGGGTATGTTTAGGGTTGGATTTGGTTTAGGGCACATTACAACATGGTACAGCGACAGTCCCCAGATATTTAACATAATAAAAACACAGCAATACGAACCTAATCTAATCTAATACAAATGTGCCGGGGTTCACGTATCACCTATTTCAGCTCCACTCAGTAAAAGCAGTGTTGCACAAAAGTGCACAGAGGTACAGTTAACATAGAGTTAACATTTTACTTAAAAAAAAGACTTTTTTATTGAGGCTGTTTTGAACACACAGTAGAAAAAGCAAGAACTGTCCCCCACAAACACGGGCATCCAGTAACCCCATTCCAGCTTTAATCTTGCGCGCGTGTTCTCTGTGGTTTTCATGTCTTTGTGTCAAAGCCGATTCTGTATATCTAGCATCAGTTCTTCATTCAAGTGAGCCAAATACCAGGTTGGATTTATCATCCCCAGCACACGACCACAGGCAGGAACATGCTTTAGTAATCTCACACCAAGCGTCTCAGCTGCTATGGCACTTTGTCAGTGCCGTGAGGCCAGCGAGATTTACTGTGGAGTGAATCTGGGCTCCTAGTGGCCAAAGCTGTCCCATTTTCCCCGGCCTGACTGCACTGACCTCATATGATGAATGTGCTCTTCGGGGCAAAGAAGAACAAAGCTCGCCGTTATTGATGCTCTCAATTAATAATCTCAGACCTGCCGCTGGATTCTCACGTGTAGAGTGTCCACCGCTGCCTCCACCTGCGCCGTGATATAGTATGGACCATACAGATAAGACACGCTGAACAATTAAAAGCCTAATTAAAAAGATAACTGACAGTGCTTCTGACACGCTCCGTTGAAATATCACGTGTAAGAAATGTTTAGAGGTACGTTCTCAAACATGGAGTGTGAGTGTTACTGATTAATGTGGAAGGAGTAATTCACTCGTGAGGCTCACGGCCATGTTGAGTCATCGGGTCTGGCTCAGACGTGTCAAAAGCCTGCTGAGAAAAGAAAAACACATGACTGCCTACCTACATTCAAGGTCACCATATATTTAGTTACAAAAGGACTGAGAAAATTCCTATCTTTTGCATGGAGTTTCACACAGTCAAACATTTCCACCTGCCTCGACTGTGTTTTTAACGTCAAGACTATTTCTTCAAAGATGAAGTGTAGCCTTTGAAACTAAGGCCCTGTTCTGTATAAGATTAACACATAATGATGAAACAATGGAATCCATGTTCACTTCTGTGCATATGAAATTGAAATTATGAATTTTGTGAACTGGTTATTTTTATTGAAAACATGTAGTTCAATACAATCTGATCCACAAATAACTGACTCTCGAGTTCTGAATTCTCTTAAACCAGTTTAATTACTGTCCTGTTATTCATATCACAAAAAAAACCCTAAACTATTTGAAACACAAATTTACAAGGCCTCTAATTTATGAGCATGAACTAAACTTAGTTGAAAACCCTGTTGTACACAATCTACTATACGCCTTCTGTCGTTTGATTGATAGCTTACACTTTTTTGCAAAGAAAAGGCCTTTTAGTATTATTTTGAAACACTTACAGACAGAAGCAACAAGAAGCATCAACTGCATTATTTTTGTAGCCAGACCCATAATATATATAAATGTATATCACACACACACACACACACACATATATAATATGGAGCAGCATGAGAAAGAAAACTGAATGGTCTATTCAGTAAATAAAAAAATAAAAAAATAAATAAATATAAAATGTGACTTGTAGAACTGACTGAAAAGGACAGAGAGAAAAAGGCCCAAACCTGACTCCAATTTTTACCATTAAAGAGCCAGATGTTGATTTTAGACACAACATGTTGCTCATGCAAAAAAAAAAAAAAAAAAAAAAAAAAAAATCTACACTGTGGTTAAAACCTCTCCCATCACAGCTCTTTAGCTCTGTTATGCAGGTCAGGTATTGCTTTCACATTCACTCTGAATGCAGACTAATGGAAGAAGTGAGAAAATACGCCCTGAACCCCTTAGAGGAGAAGCACGCCTCACAGCGCCAAATGGCTTTCGGCGTTCTCTCAGGGCGAGTTTGAGGGATGCAGGTTTATACCCTTTTTCTCACAATGAAAGTGGTACATTATTTTGCTGCACAAAAATGCCCCATCAACTCCAAATTATACACTAAATTGCTGGCATACGCTTTAAGGACATGGGGTGCTAGAGAAGTCCACTATAGAATTTATGTGACAAGTATTGGGTAAAGGGCCACTTCTTTGATAGATATGACTCAGCAGACGGTTTTGTGGCACATAAGAAAAGAGTTTTTGGTAAGCGGAGGTTTTAAGACGAAAGCTGAAGCTGAAATGGAGCATTAAGAAAATGACACAGTCCATTTCAGCTCCCAAATCCTCCTACGGTCGTCTCGCTGAGACATGATTAATGGGCGTAATCAAGTGATGTCCCTCCGTATGCCTGTGCCCTTCATGGCCCCAGCTAATTACAGCGTGCACAACAAACAAGCCCAAATCACAACGGATGCTTTATGGAGTAGGGGCACTTATTCATGGGCTCTGCCGTGTGTTGTGCGTATGTCATGCTAAAGGAATGGACAGGACATTAAGTGAATTTCTAAAGATTGTCAATACAGTATACTTTATAGAGAACCAGAACTGTCATATAACATTAAAGTTACACTACCTGAGAAACAGCATGGTCTTTTCTATGAGACAAAAACCCTTGGTAGATCACTGAGTGTCAAGTTCTGTTTAGAGAAGGCGGTTAGCAAATCTTTTTGGCAATACTGCACTGATGTTCAAACGTTTTTCCAAAGTAGCCCCTTATGCTTAACAAGGGTGCATGCACTTCATCAAAAAATACAGTTAAACATATCCAGTCCATATTTTTACACTTAAGGAACTACTCTAATATGCTCATTTGGTGCATTATATTATAATCTATGTTAAAACCAATTGTGCTGCTTATTTTTTTGTGCACAGAGAGCTGCAAAAAATATGTTATTAAATTACTGTTTTTAAAGATTACTTTTAATTAAGTGACTGATAATAAGGGAGTTTATATGTAAAAAAAAATGGGAATTTGACATTACCATTGTGACACTGATATACTACTATATTGGTCTTTTGTACTATCTTGTTTTTTTTCTTCATGTCTTCTCACCTGAAACGTACAAAGTCTTCCAAGCTGCCATTGGTGTGTCACTGACGATGAAAGAAAAATAAATACCCATAACAAATTTGTTAGTTTTATTAATGAACACTTACAAGTGTCTTTCTGTGAGTTTCAAATGGTATTTTTAATCACATTTAATTGAGGACTGCTGTAAAAGTTTAACACGCGGGTTACTGTGAGGGCAGTAAAAGGCCTGCGATCGAATGCTAAATTCCTGCCTTGTCTACTAAATATATATTTGGATACAAAGATGATGCTATTCAAGTTCTCCTTGCATTAATTTGAATATTTCAACAAAGGAATAAAATTAGCAGATATAAAACGCTGGTTTTCAAGGGCTCTAAAAAAAATAGAGGCATTTCTCTGGTTTGCAGTTGAGTACTTGAACACTTTAGTCTGAAACATTACATAAACAGTATTCAGCTGCAAAATCTAAATAAAACAAAATCTAAAAAAAACAAACGTCAAAGAACAATTTCGAAGGGATTCAACTGCAAATAAATGTTTTGTCAAATTAGATTAATTTATCAAGATGACCTGCCGATGCTGGCTTGAGGAAATATTGACTTTACGGTATCTCAAATTATTGATCCCATTTCAGATTTCTCAGCACACAACGCTTCTTTAACACATCCCTAGGCCTCACATTGCTTTTCAGTGTCTGTTGATAAAGACCATATTAATCAATTTAGCAAACTTCTGGGGCAATTTACCAGAAACTTTGAAAAATGAATCTCTGCCCGTGACGCATTTGGCTGGTCACTCTTCTCTCCTCTTAGAAATATCACTAATGTTCAGTCATACATTTTATACTCTACATCGCTCACTCATACTTCTTCCAGGCAACTAATTACTGAGTTCAGTGATGGAAGGGCACATATTTAAACTGCAGTCCATTAATCAAACCTTGGTTGAAATATTAATAATACATGTTAATTTAGCAATTACGACCCTTAATTGCAAGGGCCCCAATGAAAGCCCGGTGATTCGCAACTGATTCGACCACCAGTGTAAGACACGTAATATTCTGGTAAGTAGGACATCAATACAAATGTTAAAAATGCTCTGGAGATTCAGGTTAGATTAAAATGGCATTTACCTTAAAGGTTAAAGTCTGTGCTACTCATTTAAAAAAAATGGTTTATTAAGTAACAGAACTTAGATCGGCTGAACGTCATAAACACAGAAATGACTTGCTTTACTTTGCATTATGTCAATTTTAGCAGTATATAAAATATAGCTATATTCTATATAGAATATAGTATTAATATGATTATTAACAGTATATATTATTATAGTATAAACACTATAACAATTTGTAAGTTCCATATTTTATTAAAGTAATTTTTGTATTACAAAGAATTTATTTCACCTGATAATCCTAACAATATCAGAAACCATTTGAAATGAACTAAATTTCCGACAATGCAAACAGAATGTGACGATAATAAAAATTAAACATCATTTAATTATTTATCTTTTCATCTATTCTAGGCCATCATGTCACTTGACCCTAGCCTCTGATATTATAAATAATTACAGCAGTTTTAAAAAAACACATGCACATATAACTTGCATAATGAGTAACACGTGAAAATACAAAATTAATATTAACATAGTACACTGCAACATGTTTTTACCATCTTATAGTGTAAAGTGAATTCTGAGTATTCTCTCTCCTTCACCTGACTATTATAACACTGACCCATCCGTTCCCCACCACTTAAGTCCACCATCTGCTGGGCCCACCCCTCTCTCTCTCCATCTGCCTAAATGAAACTCCGTCTGCCAAGCTTGGACAGAAAGACTGAAATTCTTTATTGACCCTCAAGGGAATATTCAGCTGGAAAACAACACTAATATAAACAAAAATTCACTATGCAAATACGGAATGCAATCATGGTAAAGATTCATTATGCGATTTATTGTGATATTGCTTTCAATGTGTAACAGCTGTATTTAGATGTAAGTGTAAAAAGAGACAGATACTTTAGGTAAATACAATGATAGACAGAAAAGTAGATTGACAAACATATAGATAGATAGATAGATAGATAGATAGATAGATAGATAGATAGATAGATAGATAGATAGATAGATAGATAGATAGATAGATAGATAGATAGATAGATAGATAGATAGATAGATAGATAGATAGATAGATAGATAGATAGATAGATAGCTCACCAAAAAGGTTATTATATTATTACAGAAATTCTTAAAAGTGGAGGATGTCTTTGAAATCAGACACCTGCCTTTGTACAGTGTACCTAGCCATTTCAAGGTCTGGCAATAAAATCAGTTCTTTGGGAGAAGTTTTTTAAAAAAGCAACTACAGGAGGCTAGATCTGAGAAGCTAGAGAACTGAGAGATTATACAAGCACTCCAAAGCCGCATTTGCATGTTACTTCTGATGCACGCACACACACACACACACACGCACACACTTCACTGTACACTCAGGAACTTTAACATTTTGTCTCATTCAAAGTCAAAGCAATTAGCACATGCTGCTCAGATTTCCTTGAGGAAATTACTTTTGATTTAAATACGTCCTCTAAAAATATTTACATTGCTAATGGGCACCACAGACTGTGCGTCCCTATTGTAAATAAATATGTCAGGCCTCGTTTCCTATTAGCCGTCCTACTGAAATTATCTACCCTTGAGCAATCGTTAGCGTCTTTACTTTGACGGCTCAGACGGTATTTACGCAGGTGGAGGCGACAGTGTAATTAAACTATTGGAGGCTCGATTTGTGCGAAGGTGACAAACGCTACTGCGAGTAACTTTACAGCGGTGGACCAATGCAAATAAATGTGTTTGCGTGAAGGCGACGCCTGCTAATGATAATGAAAACAACTCGCTAATGTGATCCTGTTTGCGCTCGTGTTGTCTTACTGATGTATAACAGCTAATTTCCTCCGCGAGCATCTGCAGATGATAGAATGTCCGCGGGACGCCTCCGTTTTTCTACCTCAGGCTATCGGCGCGGTGTAAGACAACAGGTGTGCGCCATGTAGCAACCTCGTGCTGCCCAACCCAAACATTGCATCTTGCGCATCAGATTTATAGCTGTTGCCTCCTTTCTTTGGCATAAACAACTCATTTGGACAGCCAGCATGTTGTAAACAATGCAGGCCTGGAGGCAATATATCAGTGCAGTCCAGAGATTTATACGTGTGAAGTTGAGGCAGAAATCTCAGCAGACTGGTGTTCTTGGACCCATTGGCTTCCTCCTTGTTCAATAATCCAGCCATTCCCAATGCTCTTATCACTGCGAAATCGTGCAGCTGACCCCGGCGTGTTTACCGAGGTCTGCCAGGCCTATTCCCAACATCCCTACCAAATCCGTCATGAGCCAATAAAGAAAATGCCAATGCTGGGCTCGAGGCAGCCGTTAGTTCCATGTAGAGGTGCGGAGGACACAAACAGTGGGTCTTCTTTCTTTTTCTCCTATCTCCTCCACACACTCCCAGCTCTTACGGCCCAGAGTATAAGCCCTATATATTACACAAACACACATGCAGGGTCCACAAATAGAGCTTCGGCTACATGGTTGTCATGAGAAGGCTGCTCAAAGAAACAGTGAAAGACAGATAAAGAGAGAGAGTGAGCCATGCCAGTCGTAAATCTGGAAAGGTGGTAGAATGACCATGTAATTGGTGAGATTCTTTACACCAACATGTGCATTGATTAGATATACAGTATTTTAGTATTGCTGAAAAGTTCAAATGCAGATGAAATTGTTACAAAGAAATTCTTTACAACGTATTTTTTCTACAAATGGTTATTGAAAATATGACTTGTGTGTCTTAGGTTTAGGGGATATGATTAAAATATTTCATCACCACATAAGTAATTTTACTTATGTTAAATTTTATATATTTTTATAAATTGTTATATATATCACAAGTAATCACAAAATCAACTTTGTTTTTTTTTTTCAAAGTTCCTTGATTTGATTACTACTCTGGAATGAGAGTATAGTTTCTATCCATATAAGCCTAGAAATTTTTTACTTTTTATTTTCGGTCAGTTATAGTACATGATGTAACTGCAGAAAAGTCAAGTTTTCAATAGGAAAAGTGTTGAAACTCTTTGGTCATTTTTGAGTGAGATGGTAATGATCTAATTAGATTCAATGATCTATGCTATGCTGCAGCTAAAAGTGCTACCAGCAGACCAGGAGATCGGCTGACTGAATTGAAAAACGCTAAAACTCAACTGTTTAAATTAAGGGGAGTTGGAAAGTGAGCCTATTTTCAAAAGTAGTTTGAGTGTAGAGTAGTAGAGTGTTCCTTTAAGAGCTGCCTGGATCCAATATACAGTTTCACATGCTGTTTGCTTTTACTTTAGACTTAAATGACTGTTTACAAGGATAATTGCAAAGACGGGCATTCTGACACATACAAGTGTTTGTATTTAACGGTTCAAGGTCTATAAAGTAGCAAAAATAACTCATATTGAATACTCTTGCACTCTTTAAGCACCGTCTTCACGTGCATGTGCCTCTCTCACAGCACTCAGAAACAGTCTTTCAGACAGAACACACATATAGCAAAATGAGCTCTCTTTCGCTGTTAATTGTGCTTCAACAGCTTATAATGTGTTGTTTTTAAACTGCATGCAAGCGTTACGTTTTTGTGAACATGTAGCACATGAATTAACTGTGCAATTGACCTAAGCGCCTACCAACTGACAAATTTCTACCTGTTAATCATGTCTACTGGTATATATCCCACCCCTACTTCAAATAAATTAAATATTAAAAAAAATAAGACATAATAGCATGATATACAGACACAGCTGGAAAAATGGAAATCCATAATAGGTCAAGGAGTCAATAAATGCAAAAGAAGCATCTCGCTGGAATACTAAATGGATTTAATTTGACAAGTCTCAAAAGCCATCATAGAGTATCAATGCACTTACAAGAATCTTAATGGCAGTATAAAATTTCATGTAGCAATCATACACACATATTCAAAGCTTCCTGACACTCTTAATAGACCTCTTAATGCAAGTCTCTCCGTGGATGTCTTGTTTGGCGCCATCAGTGTAAGACGCAGACACCTACGTTTAATCTGATATGAGCTATCAGTGGTGGGATAATCATAAAACAGAATGATTTTAAGATCGGCTTCCATGACTTTCAACTGGGAACAAATGGATCAGCTCAGCATGCAAAGCTAATGGATGAAACCGGACTTGTCAGTAACTGAACACAGGTTCATTTATGAACATGACACGATTAAAAATAAATCTCAAGAATGCAGAAAAGCAATTCTGAATATTTATATATAATGAAGTTAGTAATAGCTTCAATATAGGAAAACAATATATGTTAAACTGTAAAAAAAAATATGCATTTATCATATCAGTAAATGTTCACTAAAGTTATACCTTGTCTATATAGAATCAAATTAAATGTCTGATATTTCTAGATAATCTTTGAAAAGTGATACATAAAATTTCTAAATGTCACATTCAACTGCATTAATTCTTCTTTTAAAATCAGATAAAGGAAACTTCAGACTATCAACTTTTTTTATTATCATCCTATTAATAACTTCATGATTAACTATGATATTCAGAATGTCCTTCAGAAATGTAATTAACAGTTCATTCTTAATGCCCTTTTTATGTCAGAAATGGCCAATTGTGGGTTAAATTAATCTATAGCTTTTTAATCACCATCATACTGTGCATTCTTGAATCATATCTATACAGGCTTTATCGGATGAGAAAAATGCATGATATCTGCATATAGTTTAACATCTGTAGTAAAAGCATCAAAGTATTAATACAAACACATTGTTTGCTACATGTCAGTTCTGTAAAACATTACATTGATAAAGGAGACTGAAACAAACAGTTTTTTCCTGACAGAAATCCACCCCTTCCTCTGATCTTATCGGCGTGCTGAGAAATAGAAGTAAAATGCTGCTGTTATGAATGATTCTCTCTCATTTCAATTATAGTACACAGAGCCTGGCAGTGATGTGTTTACCAATCATAGATTAGACTTTTTCCTCTATTAACTTTAATGATGCCATTAATGTGTCATATTTTCTTCTTTCCCGCAGCCTAAAAAAGGGCCTTTTGTAGTGAACAATGGTCTGGTACTTCTTAAAGTCAGTATGTAACACTGTTTGCAAGTCATTTTACCACCATATAATGACATATTTCAGGCTGAATCATGATATTCCAATTACAAAGTAAATATACAGCAGAATCTGATTTTACTCTTCGGGGACTGATTGGATTGTAAAAAGTGAATATTACATTTAATTTGACCTTTATTATATATATATATATATATATATATATATATATATATATATATATATATATATATATTGTTTTTAAATTACAGGGCTCTTTTGCTTAAATCTGATTGGTTGACAAACATTTCAAAGTTTGCAATTATTCTTTAGGAAGCACAAGGCTAAAGCAGTTCCAGGTTTTGACCGAATCACTCTTCCATATCCAAATGTAATTTTTAACACAGCCTAACACCACGTAAAAATAAAACCTACAAAGACTTAATTTATTATAAGTAATAGGTCTCTCTCTTCCACTCAAGAACCCTTCCATAGACAGCAAGGACCCTAACATGATCAAGGTCCAGAAATAAGGTTATTAAATAAGGTGTAATGTTAAAATAATCTATGTGACATCAGCGGTTCAACTATAATTTTCTGAAGCTACAAGAATACTTTTGTGCGCAAAGAAAACAAAAATGTCTCCTCCGTGTCACCCTACAGCATCATATTGGAGAGTATCATATTCATAAACAACGTATGCTGTTTTGTGTCAGCAGCTCCGTGCGCAGATACGCTGTTTATGTTGTTTATGCTTTGATCTGAATGTAAACATCATATCCACGCACATATGTGATACTCTCCAAAATGGCTCCATGACATGGAAGAGGTTGAATAAAGTTGTTATTTTTGCATTCTTTGCACACAAACTGTATTTTTTTAATGCTTGCTCTCTATGGGAGGGTCAGGGAGCTCTTGGAATTCATAACAAAAACATTTTCATTTGTTTTCTGAAAATAAAACGCCATGAAATTAATTAAATAGTTCACCCAAAAATGAAAATTCTGTCATCAACTTTCTTCAAAATATCTTCCTTTGTGTTCGGCAAAACAAAGAAATTCATACAGTTTTGGAACTATTCAAGGGTGAGTAAATGATGACACAGTTAAAAATTTTGGGTGAACTATTTTCAACTATAATAATAAAAAACTCTTTTGATACAATTTCTATTTGTTGTAGACTTAATTTCTCTAGCAAATAATGAGCTGCAGACATTGATGACTTGCCTGAGGTAAATGAAATAGCCTACTAAGTGACATTTTGTTTACAAGTTGATTACATGAGTTATGAGGTTACAAGTTGGTGATTACATGAGTTATGAGATTTTCATTAATGTATATTCCGCATTAAGACTAGTAATGAAAAGGAAGGGGTGCTCACACTCGCTCACTTACTCACTGCTGTTAGAACTGAGTTGTTAGCATTAGGCCACATGTTGAGACACATCAAAGAGCATAAAAACAGAATTCATTGTCTGAATTTCTTAAAAAAATGTAATGACTTGTTCAGAAAACATGCATATTAAACTGAAAGACCCGTGCCGAACAATTTTGGTTTGAGTATGTGTACCATTACACCCCTAATAGATAGATAGATAGATAGATAGATAGATAGATAGATAGATAGATAGATAGATAGATAGATAGATAGATAGATAGATAGATAGATAGATAGACAACTTTGAATGTGTGCATCAATTCAAAAAATGAGCAGAGATACATCAAGGACTGTCTGATTACATCCATTCACAGGTGGAAACTGAGCTGTTGGGAAAACGCCCAAGTTCAGAGGCAGACATGGAAATTGATGTTTCTCCCCCGAGGCGGCTGTACAGGCCCAGATGGCTGTACACTATGAGGACTGTGTTGTGATGGCACACACACTACAGGGTTTAACTGGGTTTGAGAGGGGAAAGGGGCAGCGCCAGGACTGTCAGATGGCAGCTCATTGAGCCTCGCCAGAGGCTGGCAATGCCTACAGGTGGGACGGCTACCACGCCAGCTTTCTGGCATCTACTCATTGGCGTTCTGGTCTAGTATAGAGGGCAGACCGCACAAGGTTTCATTATGATAATCAAAGGTTGACTCTTTAGAGAGGCCATGACAATGTACTGTATAAACCAGTCGCTTGGACACAATTCTGGCAATCGGTTGCTTCTACAACAAAACGACGTGAACAAGAAATGGCACTAGAGGTTACTGACATTTGAGGGCATTTTCAGAACATTCAGTTGCAAATGGTTTCCTATTTTCAGTCATTTTTCATGTACGATGTCATTTAAAGAGAAAACATTATGAGGCAGATCTGATTATCAATCACAGCAAAAACAAATTTATATTGCATATACATAATTGACAAACGTTGGTCAGCAGCCAATTTCTGTGGGTCAAATATAAACGATAAAATCCATTGAAACGAAAACAACAGTAAACACATCAAAAACTGCTGCACTCTCATTAATGGGATTTTAACAGTTTAAGGACATACAATAATCATTCTCTTTGTGAAACATTCACTATCGCTTTATCTGTGCAACATCAAATATCCTGTCCCTCTTCACACACCTCGAGCGCATAAATCGTGAACCTTTCACAATTTATGCATCCAGGAATGTTAATGATGCATTAGCGGGAGGCTGGGTCATTTTTCGTATGGATAGTAAGTGCTGTGAGATGCAGTTGGCATTAGCGAGGTACTCGGTACGCTGAAAAAGCACACGAAGAGCTTTATGGACCCTGGGTGAAGTGATTTACTACACAAGCAGGCTACTAGTTTTAATCCTGTGGGTTTAGAAGGAGGTCGTAATCACTTCTGTCACCAAGGTCAATGGGGGCTAAGGACACGGGGTGCAGTATACTTTGGAGGAATGTGATAAAACCTACGGTACATTTTTACCCTGAGAGCATATGAAGTAACTGAGCTTAAAATTTCCATTTCCTATCTGCATGGGAAAATTGTGAGCTCTTGGTGGAATATTTTAACATACAAACGGTGATTTTTACATATTTACGCATATTACAGAGCACCGATTTTAAAGCCTGGGATGACAAAGTATTCCAGTAGGTCTAACTTTCTCAAGGAAAATACTAATGGGATTTAATTAAAAATACAGTGTAATGTGCCATAATGCCCCTTTCGTGTGAATCAGACCTGGTGGAAAAAAAGACTAAATAAATAAATAAATAAATATTTGCACTTCATATACATAACTTGCAAACATCTATATTTAAAAAGGTGAAAAATACCAATAAAAACTTTGTGTAATGCTCAAAAATGCTTAAATTATATACTTTGCCATGTACTGAAAATAAAACAAAACGAAAGTTTGAACAACAGCCCCTTTTGTTGGGGTTTTCATTTCCACTACGAGCGTGTGGTAATACTGTTCGCCTCTTTTTTTTTTTAAATTTACATTCAATATAACATCTGTACAGCAAGTTTCCACTGCAAGCCCAACAAATTAAAAAGTAATGCATAATTTAAAAAGTAATTTGGCAGTGGAATCAAATGCGGTGTGATCTGCGCTCAGGTGTGGGTATTTTCATCTAGCAAGCGGCTCTTTTTTCCCAGATTCTCACATTTCCTGTTCATACATCATCCTTCATTTCCTTCATTATTGCTTAAAATATAAGAAGAGATCAGTCGCACAATAAGGTCGACTGGGATGATATTACGTTTAAAGAAATGTTAAATTTAAAACCTGACACTTATCTGGGGATCGAGCCAATTAAAAATCCCACAATTAATGGCAGGGTCCTGCAAATCCTTACATCCCAGTGGTGGTGCGACACAAAGACAAGATATAGTTTCGCAAATGAATGCAACCTCACTAGAAAACCTACCCCTGACTATTAAAATATGTGGCCGGGGGTAATATTACATTACCGAGCACCAGGAGATTCTCTTTCATTCTGTTTCTATTCTTGGCGTGCTAAAGGCAGGTGAAACATCTATTCTCCTCATCCCGTATGAAACGGTTCTCAGTTCCTTCAATTAAAAGACACAGCTGAAGGTACGCTGACTGCACAGGAACACTGTTTCATGACGTACTGCTATGAGGTCAAGAATGTTTTCTGGATGGAGTAAATCAAATATAATCGTAATGGGTTTTTTTACATAATATTAACATTTTAATAATTTAATAATAATAATAATATAATATTATTATTATTATTATTATTATTATTATTATTATATAAGAATAAAATTTCTTTAGATTTTTAAATCTAACCACAACAGTATTTTTATTTATGCCTGAAAACCATTTTTATATAATATATATAATATAAAAATTATGTCAAATGATGATCAATTTTGAAGAGATTTTCATTAAATGTAATTCGTAATAAATCTGTAATTTACAAAATATTTAAAATAATATTTTCCATTACATAAAAAAGTGCTAAATATGATTTAATTGTATTTACGATAGTTGTTCATGTTGTTTCAGGAAAATGTGCTAACAAAAGACAAAACTACAGCAACTGATTTATTCATTGTAAATTCATTTGCTCCTTCAACTCCATCCAAAGATAAAATTTTAAAATATTTACATTTAATCATTTAGCAGACGCTTTTATCCAAAGCCACTTACAAATGACTACAACTGAATCAAAATAAACAAAAGAGTAATGATCTGCAAATGCGAAGTCTCAGTAACCGTAATGCAGTACACATTGTAAGGTTTTTATTATTATTATACAATAACAATAATAAAAGACTGAATAGAAAAAGAATACAGCAAGCTAGTGTTAGAGGTCTTTAAGAATATAATATAATAATAGTATATTATTAACCAAATAAATACAGTAAATGTAAGATACAATACTATAAAAAGGTGGAAAAAACAAACTTGAACAAACTTTCCTTGCAGCTTTACAATTTAATCTATTAACTCAAATTTCGAGTAGCTGACAGCACAGCTACACTTTGTATGAAGATGGCACTTCAGTCATACCCATCTTAAGATGTCTAAAAATTCAAAAGCTGCAGTTTCACTAACTTATATTGGCAGGGTATTTCATTAGGATCTAAAAAAGGAGTTCTTTGTAACATGGAAAGAGTAAATGGAACATCAGTCTGTCGATACATTACGCCGCTCTCATTTAAAAGCTTGTCATAATAACTTAGCTCTAATTACTGACGGAGGGCCCCACTCTGGAAATCTGAATCACATGACTAGATGTCTGAGCTATCCAATGGCATCAGTAGTAGTTTGAGATCCAATCTGCTAGAGATGGAAGCACCAATTCGTCTCCATCACTCTCAGGGACTCGAGATAGCCCCTTTCTCTCGTTTCTTCGACCGCGATTAGTGAGATGAATTCCAAGCTAAGTGCTTGGAATTTGTCCTCTCCAGGATAGGATCTCTAGGGACAAAGCTCGTTCTGCTGGGCAGTCACTCAGCCACGGTCTCCCGTTTTGATAAGTCATCATTAACCAGCAGTGCTCTCCATCAAAAAAGTCTGGTTGTCCGCCCCTTTGCCTGGCTGCTGCATGCCTCATTCCACCTATCGCTGATGACCATCAACTCCCCTCCCTAGCACAAAAGGGGAAGATGTCTCAATAATACACAAGCTAGAATAAACCTAGTATCAAGAGTGAATGTAATGGCAGGAAAGGTTTATAAGTTATAGATATGTTGATATGAGAGTTCAATTTGCATCTCAAGCCATTTTGCAAATTGCTCAGTTTTTAAAAATTGATTAAAAAAAGTGTTTATTTGAGGAGGTAACGTTACGGTTATGGTACTTCTGCCAAATCCAACCAGCAAGTAGGGGCAGAATGATCAACCTTAACTTCACATTGCATTGGTTAAAGCAGACCTGGGCAAACTACGGCCCGCGGGCCACATCCGGCCCTTTGTACGTTGGTTTCCGCCCGCGCGAGGTCAAATATAATTATCATAAATTAAACAAATTTTTAAAAACTTTTATTTTGAAAAGCGTTACGTCACTAATTAAACGAACGTATGCACGTAAGTGGATGACGGTTAACAACTACAAATGATACAAGACGGTTAACCCTCAAGATATCGGCTAACGCTAAGAAAAGAAAAGTTGACAAAGAATGCCGTATTTTTAACAAAAAATGGACTGTCAAATATTTCTGTACAGAAGTTAAAGGTAAAGCAGTGTGCTTAATCTGTGGTACACATGGTATACTCCATTACACGACCAAGCATGAAGATAAATACAAAAATCTGTCCGATGAAGAGCGTGCAAGGGAGTCTGATGCATTGCTTGCAAAACTACAAACCCAACAGGAATTTTTTTTACTAAACTTCCCGCTGCCAGAGATGCAGCCGTCAGGACAAGTTATGTAATTTCTTACAAAATCGCCCAAAAAAAGTAAGTCGTTTTCCGATGGAGAGTTAAAGGAATGTTTATTGGACTCTGCTGCGCTGATATGCCCGGAGAAAAGGGGCGCATTTGAGAGCGTTTCACTCTCCCGACGCACTGTAACGAGGTGGATAGAGGACATCGCTGGAAACTTAGAGCTTCAGCTGAGGAACAGAGCGTCTGACTTTGACTTTTTTTCTCTGGCTTTGGGCGAGAGCTGCGATGTATCTTCTTACGTGGAGTAACTTCAGACTTTCAAATCACAGGGGAGGTGGCAGCCATGCAGTCAATAAAAGGCACAACTACTGGTAATGATTCATTTAGAGAGTAAATGCATGTTTGAACATTTTAGGTTTGAAATGAGATGCTTGCAGGTGTGACAACACCAGATCCAGAGTTTTGTCCAAATCTGACAGGGAAAAATGTTGGACTTTTAAAGAGAATGCAGGATAAAGTCACAGAAATTAACCCTGTTCAGAAATTGACATTTTGCATTGTATCATACATCAGGAAGTGTTGTGTAAGACAGTGTTAAAAATGAAACATGTAGTTGATGCTGTCAGTAAAACAGTTAACTTCATCAGAGCAAGGGCTTTAAATCACAATTTGTTGCATTGTTGGAAGAAAATTAACAAGTTAAAAATAAATTGCACTGATTCAAAAATGATTTTGTTTTCTTTTTTAACCTATACACCATAATTTCACATAACCTAATTTAAATATTTACAAAGTGTGTTAATCTTCTGATTATCAGTACCAGTTATTCAAAATATTTAATTTAGAGCATTTTACAATGAAAAAAAGTTGGTGGCCCTCGACGCAATTCTAGTTTCTCATGTGGCCCCTGATAGAAATTAATTGCCCACCCCTGGGTTAAAGTCTTAGGTTATGAGGTTTATCCAAAGTAACATACGGATAAATCATTCATAATAAGACCTACACACATGCATTTGTAGTACATTTTTACTTCACATTGATTTTTGAAATAGGATAAACCATATTTGTTGATAAAGGTTCAGGAAACCTAACATTTCTACTGTCATGGATGTAAAATCCCTGTTTAATGTTGCTATTCCAACCAGCGGCTTTTACTGGAACAGTGATTAATCGACCAGTCCTTCAAGGTAACCCACCGAAAAGCAGATTTTGAAATTTGATCATTTAGCACAGTTCCAGACATGCAAATGCATCTGCTGACATACATTTAGCAAGGTCTAATTCTGTTTCCTTCTCGAGCATAAAAAGGTACGTCCTTCAAAGCTGCATTTATTCATTTAAAGAGTTCTCCATCCCAGGTGATGAATTCTGGCAACTTAGACAGATTTAAAAAGGCAGTCTCAGATCTAACAATGTCAAAAATTCCTTCATATTATTCTTTCTATGATTAACATTCATCAAGCACTTAATATTGCTACCATTTATAATCCACTTTTAAAACCTAGTACCCAAATCAAGGCTAAAGACGTCTTCAAAAAAAAACAGACTAATTTAAAATAAAGAACAATTCAGACTTTAACGATCAGCCTTTCATTTTTCTCTCATTTCCTTGAGAGATATGCCAGGTTGGACGCGCACTTCCCACACAGTTCAGAGGGAAAAGTGAATACTGTGTGTTTAATGCCAAAAAGGTCCATATATCTGTAAACATGAACTTTTGCTCTACTCACCAATCACCCTTTATGCACATATTCTATCATCTGTTTAACAAGCTCATTAGTGGATAGAATTGAATGCGTCCCATGATGTCGAAGTGCACTGCTCTTTGCTCCAGTAAAGATTCTTATTTAGCTCACTGGTCCCATGTGTTTTTCAGAGCCCTGACACCTCATGCACAGAGGTTTATGTTGCGAGATAATGGAGAGCAATAGAATGATGTGGGAGTTGCCATGAAGACTTCTCCCACCTCCAAGAGTGAGAAGACAATCACCCACTGTGTAATTGAACTGACCTGCTGACCATTTGCTATCTTTGACCCCTACACACAAGCTGATTCCCATTTCACAACAGGGGACAAAAAAATGGCTATTGTGAGCCGCAGCTACAGTTTTCACTGCGAGCATATGAGGACCGTATCTGAAGTGTGGAGGTGGAATATCAGTGTGAAGCACAAAGATTCATCAGGCTAGAGTGGCACCTCTCTGAGTTTCGGTCTTCAGAGGAGGCTATTTTTGATGAGCACAGCTTTGAGAATTCATGCAGTACAGAGGTATTATTTTTTTACAGAAGGTAGAGGGGGTGACTATTACACCGCTGGGACTATTTGACTGGAATGGGCTCAAAAGTACTCTGACAAATAACATTGTGTCTTCACACTCTGCCAGCAACATGCTCAATTTGTAGCTCCAGGAAGAAAAGGTCACATCAGTAAGAAAGGCTACGTTATTGAGTAAGACCTGTTATGGACATAATTAACGAACAAAAGGAAAAGTCAGGTCTAAGTCGATGTTAACCTACTGACAATAAATGAAACTACTTACAAAAATATTCTTTAAAGTTTTTTTGTCAATCATAACCTTATGATGATGAACCTATGAGATGAAAAATTGGCATCAGTTATGATAATTAAACGTTTTTAATTAAAAACATGTTTTCAAGAAAGAAATATGTGATGTGATCTGGGAAAACCTGTCAGATGTCGCGTTGGGATGTTTTTTGAGGAAATGGTAGTGTGCCTTATTTTTTGTATCAAAATTAGGTTTTCATTAAATTATTATCCTATAACATCATGTCTATCATCTCTGAAAATGTCTTGGCACACAAAAAATTATTTATTATTGATATCAGGGAAGAGTGTGCGAAGTCCAAAGGAAAAAGAATTATGATATCACAGTAACCACATTTACTGAGTAAATGATCCTGCTCTTCTCAATCTGCTCAATCTTGTGATGTCAGTGCCATAAAACATTGTTATAATGGACTGTGAAGTGAAAGTCAAACTCTCATATTTGGAAAGAGCTTGGACCCAGCTTTCATATGATATCAAAAACTAAAAAAGGTTAAGTTTCGCCATTTGTTGGAAGAGGTAAAGTTGAACAATGAATGATCACTGGAAAACTGAAGCACTTTGCACACTAAAAGATGTCATGCTGAAGTTTAACTTAATAAAAAAAAACACATTAGTTTTAATTTAGCTTGGTTTGTCAACTAAACTGGAAAAGTATGTGTTAATATATAAGTACAGAGAGAAAAATATGTAAAAATGAACACTGGTGTTGATTATGGATGGATTTCATCAAGTCAATACATGGATAAAAACTGATAATATAATATTAGATGATAAGGCTTACATAATTTCATGTTGCTTGTTGAAAATATTTTTTACATCTTATTATTAGGTTAAAAATTCTAAAATGACTGAAACTGAAATAAAATTAAACGTTAAACAGAAAGCAACTAAAACCAGTAACAAAAAAATTCTGAAATGTAAAATATATATATATGTAATATATATGTAAAACTGAAAACACATAATTGTGTCTTGATCAAAGAAAAAATAAGGCAATTCAAAATATTAAGAACAAATACAATGGTACATAGAATAAAAGAATACTGAACTAAATAAAATAAAGTAGATAAAGAATACTGAACAAAAACTCAACATTTTTGTAGGAGCTTTCTCAAGCCAAGCCACTGCCACTGAGATGAATGAGAAAGCTAACGGATAGTTTTCTTCAGGTATTACAGACCTCCTCGGTTAAGACCGCTTCAGTTCTCAGTCAGTGACCACCTTGAGACCGCAGACGTTCTCTGTGGTATTTAATTCCACATCCACTAGACTCAGCTGGAATCAAAGAACAAAGTGCTGAACATAGTGAATAAATGATATTAAGGAAAACCACAGATGTTTGAAACAGGTATCCAATTCAAGCTGGTTTTCAAGCTGCAATTCAAAAATATTTGGACGTGTTTGAAGTTCAAGTTACCGTCCTGTATTTTGCTGTTGAAGCGTAATTAAAACCAGCGGCACGGCAAAAAATGTCCTCAAAAAGTCATCACTTACACTATATAAATACTTTTTATGTCATGCATAAAAAATTAGACTGCAAATGGAAATGGCTTCTCAGCTTTGTGGAATCGTGAGCAAAGCAATTGAAACCTGTAATGAAATGTACGTCTGTCTGCCTCAATGTTCTTCCACGTTCCTCTCAGGGTCAGAATCCATCGTGCTTCGAATCAGGCTAAAGATGTTTGACAGAATGACAAGGCGTCGTTCCCGAGATTCGTCATACAGAAACAGTGGCATGTATTGATCAACGGCTCTAAATGCTGTTTGACTGATGCATAATTTATCAGTTTGCACAAAAGGAAATGCAGAACAATCTCATTTCTTGATGCCAGCCCGGTAAAATTGGAGCTGCTCTCAGTGGAGATTACAGTGGTGAAACAAAGGAAAGAAAAACAAGCCACACTGAGGCACGGCGAGCGCTTCCCTTTTCACAAGTAAAGGAAACGACACCGCAGGTGGACATGGGTTTAATTACCCTGAAAATCACACAGCACTCCCTGCACTGAAGCTTATGCCCTGTGACAATGATGCGAGAGCTCCAAATCTGGGTGCCAAGGCCAACGGCGGAGAGGAAAAAAGCATATTCATCTCTTCGCAGGGTTAAAGGAGGAAACCTTGCCGCAAATATCTTCCCCCCCATCGGGATTCAATACCTGAGCAAAGTCACTCCAAGGTGATATCTGGCTGAATTGGACATTGGGTGTCTCTTGACTGTTCATTATTAATTCAGTCTCTGGCTCATGGGTGCCACAGTATCATTTCAAAGGCTGAGATGAGAAATTGAAGAGCAAGGGGAGTAATACTGCAGCTTTGCTTTCTAACCTCCCTTCTGCCTGTCAATATAGCCACTCAAATGATGAGGGTCACCAGCAAGCCCTTCCTGCGCTCTGACAGCTAATGCCTTTGGGTACAGAAACCTTGGTGGCTCAGAATGAGGTTAATAAGAAGCTAATGTCAAAAAAATTCTGCATACACAGAGAGTTCATTTGCTAATTCTTGTGCGATGGAGATGACTGGTCATGAATAGAAATGCCTATAGGACAGTGTTAAATGTCTGGGAAAAAAAACATTCTTCATTTAAACAAAAAAAGAAAGAAAAGAAAATACTGGGAATATCGTGTGCTGTTTTATTATTAAAGCCACCTCACCAATGCTGCATTTATTTGATCAACAATACAGTTAGATGGTAACATAATTAAATACAACAACAACTTAATCAGAATTTTGAAATTTTGTATATTTTTAAGTGAAATATATTGAAATCCAAATTTCAGTAAGTAGCACGATGCTTACTAAATCATTCTTATGTGCTTATTTGATGCTTACAAAAATTTATTCTCACTATCAGTGTTGAAATGTTGGCAATGTAGACTTCCTGAGTAATAATAATAATTTCCATAAAGCAATCTTTACTGACCCTGTTGAATCTAAAACGTTTTCAATGACTGAAAAAGGTGTAATTAAAATGAACTGACTCAAAACAACAAAATAAAATGTAGCAAGAAAAATAGCTGATGGCTTCACTTAAAATTATTAAAATGATTCAAAACAAGATTTTATTAACTTTTATTAATTTTATGTTGGATAATAGTTACATTATAACCAATTGAATTCTGCTCATGAAAAATGTCTCTTGAGGAAACTTCAGGGAGAGCTAAAGATAAAACCAATTTCTTAGAGCTATGAAAGACTTCAGAAGAAAACAGAAAAATTGATCTAAATGACTTTGGCATGGAGTTTATAGACTTTCATCATCTTTGAAATTTAACTAGAAAAAAAAGAAGCACAACAGATATTTGTGTTTATAGAAGCAAAAAACAAATGTGGCCACAGGTTCAAATACGAGTCAGTCTCTTGATGTCTTAGCAAAGCAATTAAATTTGAAATTAAACATAATAACGTTTAAAGAAGGATTACTTGATTGTATCACTAAAAATTACAGCAGACGGGCAGCAGTAAAAGCACAGCTTGTTGTGATCTATTCTGAGCCATGAAGCTCTTTTTTGTTTATTCAGGGCTGACAATATGTTGTGTGCTCTGAGACATGGCCTCAAATGCAGCCCTTTTATCTACATCATTTTTTAAGGGATGCCAAGGTGGTTGGCACCGCAGAGTGCTGTAGGGGACCCGCTGCAACAGCTGTCCTCACAAAAATAAATGTTCCAAGCAGAGGCGCATCTTTGACATTGGGACAAACAGCATTCTCCTAGATGAGGCCGCTCTACAATTCATCATGAAAACATATCACCAAGAATCACAGCAGTGTTTGTGGGAAGCCTCGGGCTATAATGCCTACTGAACAGAGAGAGAAGCATTAATTTAGTATGGGCCCGCAGTGATAAGAGGATGAGAGTAGAGCGATATTGTTCATCAGCAGATCCATAAACTCCATTCACACACCTGCCCATCACTGCGATCTATAAAGTCTTATTAAAGGCTATGGTACAGCGGGGCTGATAAAAGGCCAGGGTCACTGCTGTAATATCTGTCTGCACTGCTTTAGGGTTTCTTGCTCACTGTCAAATGGCACGCAGACAACACAATAAATTGTTAAAGGATTCACTCACAGAAAAATACAATTCTGTATCATAATTTACTCAGTGTCATGTTGTTTTTCGACATGTATGACTTACTTTCTTCCATAGACAACAAAAATAGAATCATAAATTCAACCCATATCCATCCAGTATATATATATATATATATATATATATATATATATATACACAATACAGTTCAAATGTTGGGGTCTATTATATTAAGCAAGACTATGTTTAACTGATCAGAAATTTTGTGAATAATTACAATCTTAAATTATTTTTTTAATTGCTGTGACAGCAGCTCAATTTTGTCTTCAGCATTATCAGTGTTCAAAACAGTTGTTAATATATACATATATATTAGGGGTGGCACGATACACAGACGTTCCGCTCTGGTACATAACTCAGTACGGGGTTCATGGTTCAATATGAATATGAATACAACAGGGACATGCAACAAATACTATGCTCGGTTTCTCTTCATTTATTTTGAACAGACAGTGGAACAAATATGCCTAGATGTGAAAATATAAAGTATTATATTACATTATTTAATTAACAGATAAACAAGGGGAAAAAACAGTGTGGTAGCAAATGTAGCCAATATTTAGTTTTAGTTCCTTTTTGCTTAATTTATTTACATAAAGGAAACTCAAATGGCAGAAAGTGACATCCTATCTTTATTTGTTTTATAAAAGCACCATGTATCAAACAGATTTGTAGAAAAGCAAACCCTTATACAGTTATGCATTATTATTAAAACAATAATTGTTTAAAGTTGATTCTGCTGGTCAAAATACAGCTGAAGTGATCACACACACAAACATATTGGTTCCAGCATTGTATAGGTTTTGTGGTTAGGGTTAATCTTTGTTTATTTATGAGAGAAGTGGTAATGTCTGATTTGTGAATTTATGATGCTTCTACGTAAGACTTTTTCAATTTATCTGGTTTATCTTGGTCACCAAACATTTAACATTACTTTAATTTTAATTTAATTTAACATTGACTTTGTGTCTGGTTGCAAGTGGTTAACAGCTCACTGAGAGGAAGATTATCATTGAAGAATGACTTAAATTTCAGTCTGTTTAGCACAAAATACTGTTGTACATCTTTAGAAATCCAACAATATAGTAATATAGTGCATCATGTTGATAAACCATTTTAATTCTACATAAGCAGGAAAACAACATCAGGCTCAAGCTTTCAAGTTTGTAAGTTCTATGGAAGAAATAATTCATTCAAGTTTAATATGACGTGAAGATAAATAAGAACAAAATTAATTTGGGATGAACTATCCTTTTAACAGCATTCCACCGTGAAGAATAAACGTTCGATTTAATTTCATTGAATGTTTGCTTCATTTATCAGACTAATTATTTACTTTGTAGCTGTTTTTCATCATCCCTTTTCACAGATTAATCAAGCACAATTGAATTACAATATATGAAAAGTGTTACAAATTCTAAAACTGATCAGGGCTGCTTCATGAGTCACTGAAAGAAACGTCAATGAGTCATACTTAGCTAAAGGCAATTTGTATGCAAATTGACTCTTGGTTTGATATGATCAAAAAAAAAAAATGTACAATGTCACACGTACAACATGAATGGCTTTCGACAAAAAAAAAAACAAACTCCAGAGGCAGTGATCCTTCAGGTAGAGCTGATTAAATTACAGCCACCTCATGGCTGAGCAAAGTGACTCGCAACTAGGTCGAGCGACCCATCAGAAACACATAAAACAGTGTGACACAGCTACATTGTGACTTGGAAGGGTACTCCATCACTCCATGTCGAAAGATTAATGGTGGAGAATGTCACAGGGAATAAGGTCATGCACTGAGAGACCTGGCGTTAGGGAGGCCACCGCCATGTCTGCAGTCTGCTTTCCAGCTCATCGTAGCTTCGACAGCGGTCTAGTAATAGTGATGAGTTCATACCCAAATCTGTGCAATCAAATCATGCAATTACCGCTTGTCAGAAACGCAACGCATACAGCAGAGAGCTAATAGGTAACCGTGCCATTTTTCAGAGTTTCACCACTCATGTTTAGACATTGTTCGAAGCTCTAAATGAATGCGTTTGGTCACAAGAGGAGGACAATATGTTACCTTGAGCAGAACCGTACGCTGCATGTAGAGCACGGCATCTGAACCTCATTAAGAGGCTTAGTGGTCCCATCAAAAAGCAATATGCCATTAGACTCACTACACTGAGCTTCCATTTGTGGACACTGTGAAGATCTACAACAATGGACTCAAACATGCTCATTACAGCCACCCTCAATTATTTGTCTGTTCCACATAATGAATTTGTCTTTCAAAAGTGCAGGAACAGATTTTCTTTTATTATAATCTTAGGTGTGAGTGTGAATGTGTGTGTAGGAGTCATTTTTAAGGGAGTATGCACTGAGGAAGAGACGACTGTGATTAGCTGAATCTCTCAGGCCCATAAATCGTAGCAATCACAACCTTCTCGGGTCACAGAGTAAGAGAGACAGGTACAGATTTGTGTTCAAGTTTCGGCTTTATGACTTTCTAGGCAAGGCATGTTTATTTATATAGCGCATTCTGTACTCTGTGGTAATTCAAAGTGCTTTACAGAAAAAAAAGAGAAAAAAAAAACCCAGAAAAGAACTGAATTTACATCCAAACTTACATCCAAATATCTACTAAGAACATGTTTTAAGTGACTGCAAATGCTTTTAAATAAATGCAGTGAATATAAAATAAGATCAAGAAATTGCAATCAATTAAATAAAAACCATTAAAACATCTAAAAATATATACTGTTTAAGGGTTTTGGGTTGTTATTTTTTTTTAAGAAGTCTCTTGGGCTCACCAGTGTTGCAGTTATCTATTTAAACATTATATTTTCAAATTAATGATTTCTATTTGAATTATTTTAAAAGTATTATTTAGTAAAAACTTTATTTTAAAATAAATTAAATCTGGATAAATAAAATAAATCTGAAGGTGCTTGTATACGTCGGATATTAAAATAATATTTTATCCCTGCAGTGATTGATGGGAGCTTGTTATGTTTGTGCTGTTGTGTTAATGTCGTGCGCCAGAGTTTCACTTTAAGCCTGGTACAGTCTGCTGATTCCCACGATTCCAATGAGCCAAACCCAACTGACTGATGATCCCAGAGATGCATACTGCTTATGCTGCAATACAGCACCATAAATAAATGAGTAAAGACTAGAAAAATCACCTGTGATTCCTCCCATACAACTCTGGTGCTTAATGCGTGTAGATATTTAATACCATGCTCAGCATAAAAACTTAAATTGAATTTGTGTCATATATCACTTCCTTTAAAACAGCATCAACCTCAATAACTGTTTTGTGTCCCTCTCCGCTTTCTCCCTTAATAATAAATAGAGAGACCAACAGAGAGACTGGAAATAAATAAAATAAATAAATAAATAAACTGATAATCTCTTCAGAAAAATAAAAGTAGCCATTAAGATTCTGAAAGATTTAAAAGAAAGAAATTAAAGTAAGTTATTTTATTTTATCATAATTTAATAAATCAATCAAGTCTTTTTGGGGATGTATATGACATTGTGGAAATAAAATAAAATACATATGAATGCATACAAAAATACATTTAGAGTAATTTGAGATTCTATTTCATGCTGACTTTTAAGAAAAAGCAGGACAAACTAAGGACAATACTTATGCTTTTTTGTTTTGTTTTTTTACTTTTGCAAAACTTTTGCAATTTTATTAAAGTAAAAGGCAGTGGTTTCAGAATTTTGATCCTTACTGTGAACACATAGAGCTCCACAAAAGCTTTTATATAACCTTTCTCACAGCTGTTGAAAGACTGTAATTACATATAACACTGACTTTAGCACATTCATATATTGTAACAGCTAATGGCTTTGTCAATAGCAATACCATGACTATTACTTGAACTACACAAACTCTTTGGAAACAGAGGAAAGCACTTTTGACTCCAGGAGGTCCAAGTCTTGCAAAATTATAATATTAAAAATTAGGGATATGCAAAAGTAAGATACATATATTTAGGGAAAAAAGGTTGCTAGAATGCAATCTTAAAACACAGTATACAGAAAACAAATCAAATAGACTTTTTTGCAGTTTGTATTGTATATGCGTGTAACACTGCTGTTTTAAAAGGGATGAATTTAAAGACCAAACATCTCCAAGAGGTTTTTACTGTGCCAGCTGTCTAACAGCTAATGCACGCCATGTTGTCGGCATGCCAATTAAAACTAAAAAAGGTAGAAAAAACATCAACCTCACTGAAACAGTGTGCTCAGGAGAGAAGCATACATTAAATATAGCACACTTGCCAATAATCTAAGTCCTCGCCATTGCACAACATAATACCTATTTGACATGCCTGACCTGCAACAAACCGTCACGAGCACACATCGACTGAACAATTCTGTGGTGATTTTTATATCTGGAAAGTGCCTTTGACAACTGCTGTAGTGCCATTGATAACTGCCACGCTAAAGCAGTAAATTGGCACTGTGCAATTGCAAACATCCTGTTTCACACCCCGTGAATTGGCTCGGTGCGTTGGCATGTATTGTTGAGCCCAAAGCTGCTCTCTCATTAGAGGAGTTTGGACTACATTACCCAAGTATCTGAAAATCTGATCACACAGGAGCATCCTCAGCCAAACTCGCCTGCCACAGTGGCCGGATCCTGAAAAACACATCCTGATGCCAAAGTGTGATTTGATTAAATTAGTGAGAAAGAACAGAAAGGAGGCAATATGCTGTTTTGTAACAATGTTAAAAGAGTAGTTCACCCAAAAATGTCATGCTAAATCGGTATGCTGTTAGTATTTACTGTGGAGCACAAAACAGTGTTGAACAGTTCACAGTGACCATGGCTCCCCATTGCAAAGCTCCCAATAGGACTGAAAACAGCATAAAAAAATGACTGTTTAGCTTGTGTGCTGTATTATAAATCTTAACTAAATGTAAATCTTATTACATCACTACATAGAGACATTCTGGTCTGTTTTGGTCATGAATAAAGGCGTAGTATGGCTTTAGTAGACTTTAGCGTACATATTGCCTCATATTTAGCGCACATACGACAACAACAACAAAATTCTACTCAATGTTAATACAAAGAGGTGTACAGGACACAATGAACAACAATCGTGTATTAAGACAACCATTTCAGATTAATTTTAACCCAAGCCTTTGCCAAGGTTCATTCACATAAAGTGGAGATCTAAAATGATGTAAATTGAATGTCAGCCAGAGGACCTCATCGTAACAGGTTAAAGGTTTTCCAGTGGCTTTTTCCAAAAGCTAAATGGTCAAAGAGGTACAAAGTCCTTCCCTGGAAACATCTATACCTAGCTTTTATGGGTCTGCTTCGAGGGATGCCTTCAGGCAATGAACGCTCTGGTCTGGGGCTTGTCAAAGAGCCTTTAAAGTCAAAGCAGTGCATGTAATTTCACTCCAGCGCTTTAACAACTAAAATACATGACATATCTACCACCGACACGTCCGATAGGTGGCCTGTTCCACACAGGAATCAAAGAAAAGCCTTGGACAGGTATGAATGCTGTAAAATAAGTCCTGATGCCGAATGAGTTGAAAACATGGAGAGAGCAGAGAAAAAAGATCACAGACTCATCATTTCCATTTGAGGCACTAGCAGCATACAAAAAATGACATCAGTTACATGAAATGTCTGAACCTGTGCCCAGACAAAATACAGTCAGAATGGTAATGTTTCTTCTTGTTGTTTTCAGTCTCGTTTCTATCGCTTTTGGCCATATTGAGCAGAACTAAAGATTCTACCCATGGAAGATGTATCCCCTGCTGTTTCTTTCTGATTGAAATGTGCCACTAAGCTCCAGCGCTACTGTCATCAGGGAGATTTTTCGCCTCTAGTTAAAGCTCACCAATAGTAATTTCCCAAACGTAAACCAGTGAAACTAGCAGCCTAGGTCTGTGTTAGGGCCGCATTATTTGTGGGAAAATAGAGTTGACATTTTTATTTATGTTTATTTTTTCTGCTTTTTTCCGTTTGATGAAACTCAGTGGAGCACAATTTTGGTTTTGGACCCTGTTATGAAAAAAATGCCATACAGGTTTGAAATGACAAGAATGCGAAACAGAATTTTGACTAATCTATCTCTTTAAGGGTCAGTCAAAAATGTAATCAGGCATTGGTAAATCATCTACTGTAACATAATGACACTGCCATTTAAGAGCATTTTAACAGTCCCAGTGCTCTAATCTGTTGCACAATGTCTGACTGTTTTTAAATGCAAGAATGCATCTTCCTTAAAGAGTTAGTTCAGCCAAAAATGAAAATTCTGGCATTACTTACACAAGCTCTTGTTGTTCCGAACCTGTAAGATCACGAATTAAGATATTTTTGATGCATTCTGAAAGCTAGACTTAATTAATAAACACAATCAAAGTTCAAAAACGTAGCGAGGACATTGGAAAAATAATCCATCATAGGACATTAGGGATTCAACCTTAATTTTGCAAAGCTTTTTCAAAGCTGCGAGAATACTTTTTGTGGTGAACGATGACTTTATTCAACAATTCATGTAAACAGTGCATGCTGTGCTGTGTCAGCTGTGCCACAGCTGAACCCCTGATTTCAAATGAATTATTTTACCAATGTCCTTGCTACATTTCTGAGCCTTGATCGTTTTAATTACATTGCTGTCTGAGGGTCAGAGAGCTCTCAGATTCCATCAAAAATATCTTTAATTTGTGTTCCGAAGATTAACGAAGGTCTTACAGGTTTGGAATGACACGAGGGTGAGTAATTAATGAATTGTCATTTTTATCTTTTTATAAGCCACCTAGGAAACTAGCCTCCTTAAGAACATTCAGACGACCAGTCATTCAGGCAACCCGCCGACTACCTGATTTCAAAGATGTGAAATTTTGCACATCCCTATGATAGACACATTAAGCACAATATGCTCTGCCTCACTAAATCACATTAACAAAGCCCACATATTATGCATCATCTCGCTTGCTGTGTCGGAGCATACAAATGCACAATTTCTCAAATCCTGTGTTTTTATTAAGTCACTCTGTAACATCTTGTTCTTTTGCTGAATGGACAAAGACGGATGAACAACCTCAAAAAACAATTATGATTTCTAGTATGGACTAATTGCTGCCTGGAAGTAAACAAAATCATTAGGCCAGTGTTTACCAAACAATGCAACTCTACTTGCCTTCAAATATTATGGGAAAAAACTGAACCCTCCTCATGCCTCATGTTAGATTTTTAAGAGACTATTAGGGTTATTAAGGTGTTAAATCATTAACTGGGCAGATACATACATAAAGTGAGGGCTGTCTAGAACCCATCAGACTTGCAAATTCCACAATCAAGCCATTTTATTGCGCCTTTAATCCTGTCACAACGCATGCAATGACAAAACTTTCAATTCAATGCACCGCAGTAGAAAAGCACGTAAAAATCTATAAAAGGCCCTCATAATATTCTTATTGAGAGCCCTTGTAGGATATGTACAAGAATGCCAGGCGCTGAAATAAAATCTCTGATTTAAAATCTTATAAACTGCAGTTCAGTTCATGCCTCTCTGCTCAAATGACTATTGCAGAATTTGATGCAAATGGAATAAATCAGTAGATCAGAGCAGAGGAGAAATTTCAATTAGGTGACAACTGCAAAGGATCTTGAAAGTTACGTGTGCTACAGAAAAGCAGGCAAATCAAATTAATCCAGAGTGGCATATAAAGGAAGCTTCTCTTTTTGTAATCATACTAGATAAAGCTGGGCTAATATAAAAAGGTGAAAATTCAATTTTCGCACCGGGAGAAATGATCAGTGTCTGTGATCAGGTAGCAAAAGAGAGGGCGGCTGAAGTGCCGTCGCCAAATAAAACGGTCTGTAAAATGAAATCTGAGCTGCTGCATTTCCCGAAGGGCACTGGCTTATTATAACTCAGATTCCTCGTTTAATTAAAGGTGCTTGAGTGCTGTGATTGGCAGGAGATTTTAATGTCACCCATACATTTCTAAATTGCTTTCCTCTGCGTGTTGGTGGTCAAAGGTGGATTACCTGTATTACAGCCTTTCCTCATAATCAAAATCAGTGACAGCGGTCAGTCTCCTCACCAGTCCTTTTAGGTCCACTGTTCTACTTAAGCACACATTGTACTTTATTGTACAGCCTATGCATAATAAAAGCATACTTGGTATTCAATATAAATTGGCCATGTTCCAGGTCTCCAATCACATCAGGTGAACCCTATATATCATTTCGCAGACTTATGCACGTATTAAAAAACAGGTTTGCATTGAAAATCTCCCATTTCTTCAAATAATGACCTCCAGCAGAAGAAATTAGTGAACTTGTACGTTACCAAAAGTTGCAAATGAAGGACACAACATAAATCAGATGGCTGTCTATCACTGCTACCGTTAGCTAATTATAAACCATTTATCCCATGCCACAAGAAATTACAAAACCGCAAGAACATCTAGTGCTTTATGGCGCTACACCAAACTGCCTGGGGAAAATGGCACATGGTCTGTTTTTGAAATGATGTCAATGAATATGAAAGCACTTGTTTTAAAATGTACAACGTATGATCCCTTAAGCCTTTCCTCCATCCAAGAATTTTACTAATCCAAAACATAGATTTTCACTGTCATGTGTATCTTTGTTATTTTCTAGTAGTGGTTTGGTATTCAGATGCGGTGTATCTTACTAAATTGAAAAATAATAGGGCTGCACAAATAATCAAAAATATAATAAAAATTATGATCACAGCTGCTGAAAAAAATATGACTAAGTATTGCAATATTTTACATCATGATACTGTATTGACATTCTGACCCCAATCAATATTTATATTCAATTTTGTACAAGAATATTTCAGGGAAAAAAAGATTGATGAGCCAAGCCCAGAAGTCCAACACACATGAAAGTTAAATAAATAAGTAAAACATCACAATTTATCCGTTTTACATAACTATAACCCCTAAACAAGTAATTAGAATATTTCTGAACCTGATAGCAATATAATATAGCATTGCCAGGTCCCTGTAGGCTCTCTTCTCTCATTTATGATTGAGTACAGTCAGCAACATGTACAGTACATTTTGTTCATCCAATCAGAAGCTTATAGAATAATTTAAAAGTAATGGCAACTGCTCCAAAAATGAAAAGAGTGTTTTACTCCTGTTAGTGGTGGGCCACAAAAAAATAGCCAAGTAACCAAAACTGTATATTTTGAAATTACTTTTAATTTTCTAGATGATGCATAATTTTCTGAAGGCCTTAACCATGTCACGAACATAGTAGTGGACAAAAAATAGACTTTCTGGTGGGGAGAGGGCTCTGTGAATGACTCACATTAAAAAAATAATTAAAATGAGCTATGTAATAATACAGGTTATTTTCAATTCAAAATGAATATTGGACAAATTTGGCAAAAAAATAAATAAAAAAATCAAATAGTTTGCATCACTGAATTTTACTGTCAATTTCTTAAAGTTGTGCAAATAAACATTTTGTCAAATACTAAAAGTTTAACTACTTGGATCTTTCAACACACTCTTTAAAGTTTAAGTGGAAGCGTGTCACATTAGTCTTGTTATGAAAAGATTATTGCACAATACAGATTTTGTAAAGCTTTGTTGATTATGAGAGCATTTGAACAGCAGGCTTTAAACAGTTGGCCTCAAACAGTTACATGAAACAGTGTAAATTTAAAGTGACAGCTTCATTAATTATCACAGCATTGTCTTGTTTCAAATTTTCTGTGAATAATTTATTTAAAATTTGAATAGCGGTTTTGATTTGTAAGCTTCTACGAGGTCCTAAGTTTACTTTTACTTTTGATTTACTGATGAATAAGCGATAAAGTAAACAAGGAACAGTTCTCAGCTTTTTTTGGATGTACAACCTACAAAAAAAGTAACATTGCATGCAACTGCCAACACAAAATGTATTTATTTATTTATTTGTATTGCCATTCCAGAATCTTTGGCCATTTTCATATAAAGTCACATAAACATAACAAACATTACATACAACTGTTTAAAAGATTTGATTAAAACCATAGTAAGAGATTTTTTAAATCATCCATTAAAGAAATTTCTGAGTAAAAGCACTGCCTGCTGGCATTTAAAGCAGACAATTCCAACACAATAATGTTTTATAGACAGAGAGGTCCGACAAAAATTACATGTTGTCACCTTTCAGTAAAAACAAATGAGTAAGTCTGGCCACCAAAAAACATCATAAATTATAACGTAACTTGTATTTTTTTTATAAACAATCATCAACAAATGAGATAATTTAACATGTTTTTTTTTTGCCATCATTGTGCCGCGGTAACATATACCCATTCAACGCAATACATTTAAATCAACCCAAGGGAACTATTACATGTCGGCTTGGTAATTTGACCCTCCACTGTGCCTGAGAGATTTAGCGGTCCCCAGATGAAATCCTTCCTATGACATCAGCCAATCAATGGCCACGAGGATATCATCTCACTTTCACAGCCCCTACAGGACAAACGCAACACATGCTGTTGTTTTATCAGTCAGTTAATGTAATCGTCCTCATACTTCCGTGTTCTTAATGAGCAGTAAAGGCGTCTCAATTCAGGCCGTATCAATCACAGCTACTACGAGGAGATTTTTTTGGCTTGTCAGCAGGTTAGCACGCATGGCTTAGCAAGGGTATTACAGTTGTGAATACATTCACTGAACCATGTTGTAATGGTTATATAGAGCGAGGGTAACTTATTCATATCGCATTCCAGATTTCAATTATTCTTCCCTTTCCTCAATGTCTCAAAAATTACCTCCCCACCCGCCCCAACCCGCTCTACTACGCTACTGCAAATCATTTGTAGCAACAATATGACAGGATTTTATTAATGGCTCCCCGTTCTGGCATTCACACTCAACAAGCATTGAACAAATAGCAACCTCAATATGTTATTCACTTTGATAAATGATTCAAATAATACTAATGATACCATGACATTCTATCACAAATTTTTCTTATAAGAGAATATTTGACTGCGAGCACACTTAATACATATTAATGCATCCTCATGTTAAACATCGCTTCTGCTACTCGAATGTTTATTAGCAATCTGCCTATACCGTTCATTTTTATTCCGCGCCGGTTCAGACACTAAAACCAGAAAGGATTACATGTTCTTTTCATTTTCTTAAGCCCCTGCGAAAAGCGTTGCCACCGCCGTAGAGGTCTAATCAATGAGGAACATAGCAAATGGTAGTGATGCTGTTCGCCAGCCAAAAGAAATGTAATAGTCGTGGGCTGTGAAAGTCTGCTGAAAGGGAGAAATAAGGATGAGCTTTAATCCCTCACTGAATCTTCAGAAAAGTCATTAGGTCAAAATACTGTGGAGGATGGTGAGAGAGGACCTTTTTTTTATAATGAAGCGCCTGGGCTCCTGGGGGAAACAATGCCGGGGGCCGCCGCTTGCGTTCGGCAGATCTGAAAATTAATGTTTTGCGGCGCTATCTGCAAAGGGTCCCCCAGGGCACCCGCTGGCTGCCGTATCCAGGAGCAAAGAGGTGCCCAAATCGTACAAAGGCATTTTGATTACAGCCACACTGTCAGACGGAATCTATGCATCAGCTTCTCTATTAGATATAATGGACCTGACAGGCAGGATGTGCTAAATCATTCAGTCAGATTTTGGCACCTAGTGACAAGCTATTGTGACAAGGCCTGTTTAGGGCGATCCGGTGGGAAAGGAGAGAGACTGGCTTTGAATGTCACACGAGCCACTTGAAAGACTGTTTAAGTGGAACATCTCAGAAAGAGAGAAGTTCCTGTTCTCAAAAAGTAAACTTCAACAGTGCTACTGCTCGACAAACCGCATCCTAAAAAAGGAGAGGATTGTTTCTTGGCCCTTAGCTTGTGAGATCTTAAGAGTATCCACAGTGAGACTGCGCTTTGACAGTTACTGCAAATTATCCACTTCAGTACACTTCTCCGAGACGGACATTTACCACGGACAACAGCATATTCACAGGGAAAAAATATTTTTTCCCTACGCTGCAAGATCCCTTTTGAACAGGAAAACATCCCGGCAGGATGCATTAGGCTCCTTGGCAGGAGACAAAACAAGTAGACCTTCAGAAAAATGATGGTGCACTAATGCTGCATTCAATTACAGGCAATCAAAATGGCCGATTCAAACATGTTTCTATGCTGCAGGTGTTTTATGTAAAGAAGCTAGAACTGAATAATGCACTCTAAACACTCTAAGCAAAGGTTCATTCTAGTAAAAAATAGTAGGATTTCTTTAAAATCACCAAATTACTCATACTTTCAATGTCCTTGATGCTTAGAATCTCAAAAGGAAAAACCGGTCATATGATATTATTTGCTTAGACATAAAAATGTACCTTGGTGCACTTTTTAGTGAGACATGAAATACGTACCAAGAAGTACATACCACTGCAGTTTCGAACAGAAATAAACACTAGAGAAAGTAAAACTCAACAAATGTGTTTTGTTTAAACAATTTTGCATTTGCTTTTTTGTGATACATGTTATTGCTGAACTGCTAAACTATTCTTTTAAGAACTATTCTTTTTTTATAATATATTTTTTTCTTTTAAAAATGTAAAACCCCTCTTTTGTGTGTATATATATATATGATTTATATTATACACACAAGCATACATATCCGTGTGAGGTTAAAATGGATCACACTTTTCTTAGTGCTTCAATGGTTTAGTAGTTAAGATCCACAAAACTAACAACTAAAAACAACCTTTGACAGACTGTGAAACTCAATAAAAAAATGATTTTTTCCTAGGATGATTCAGAAAGCAAGTCTCACTTTCATATAAGCTTTGAGTCTTTAATTTGATAAGATTTCATGTATATCAAATGACAATGTTTAACAAGATTGGACAATAAAGGTCTTTTCTATTTCTGCGAGCTTAAAATGATTTTTTATCTGACTCTTGGTGTTTTTCAAAGTGTTGCTTTTGCTTCGGAACGCACAATCATGACCCTATATTAAATATTAAAAGAAAAAACTAAATTGAGTTTAATAAGAAATTGGAAAATAGTAGTGGAATAGAGCATACACAAAGAAATAGAACTTACACATCCCTCAAAATCCCTCCATGCAGCCTGTACTCATTTGTTTTTCTTAAACGTGTCTGTCCAGATACACCAACAAACTCATTGTTAACCAGCTAAAAAAAGGGCTCTAACTCTTGGATCCAGATCACGTAGTGAGGAAAAGTCAAAGCCTGACCTCTCCACCCGGTGTCAGACAAGTCAGCATGACAGCTGAGCAATCAAAAACAGCAGTCGACCCATGACTTCAACACCGCACAGACTCCAGCCGCTGCGGCACACTTCATTTGATGAAGTTCAGGTCCCTCCTGTCCTGTCAATCAGCGGGGAGCATGACAGCATTATCCACGTTCCTCCATCCAAGGCAAATCATTTCTGAAACTGGCATGTTGAGATGCCTGCTTATCTTGAGCTTCTCTCAGATCATAATCTCTGATTCTGCTAGTCCCTTTAGGCTTTTAGGCATTACAAAAAGGGACAGTCATCTTTAATGAATACAATCTGATATTTGTGGTCAATACATCACGTTTTTCACAAAACAGTTGATTTTAAACCCATTCAAACTCCCAAAACGATTTGCTAAATGATCAAAACCTAAAATGTAACATAATCTGTATGCAGCACCCATAACAACCCATTTTGAAAGAGTTGCACTACAAAATGGTTTTTCAAATGGAATGCCAACAAATGACCCACCAGGCATTTTTTTTCAGGGCAATCTGTTGTTTCCAATAGACTGCATTTACTAATCAACCTCAAAATTAAATTCAGACATTACAATTCATTTTAAGGGCTACTTGATAATAATTAATCCCCTGCTGAAGAGTTTTTGTTTCCTTAGAAACCAAGTGCAACCACAAGCTGCCCCGCTGAAGCATTTTTGCTAAGTTGGTTTCCTTCACCTGTGTTGGCTTGTTAAGCCAGAGGGCTTTGACTTCTTTGTTTCAAAGAAATTAATTGCCTTTAGGGGAGATAAATAGCAAGTGACAAGCACTGATGCCAAAAGCAGGAATCCCAGTGGAATGAAAAAGCGACATAAAGAAAGGCCATTTTCACATTGTGGCATAGCCGCCAAGGCTCAGTGTGAAACGACCGGCTGGATGTATTAAACTCTCTGTTTTTCTGTTCCCTAATTACAGTGGGGGAAACATAACAGGTGACTTATGATGTATCAACAGGCATACAGAAAATTGCTAGAATCAACTCGGCTGAAATGCTGCAATCGCTGCTCACATCCATTTGGATGTTTTCATTGGTTTTACCAAAACAGACCTGGTAAACAGTTACAGTTAGCCCAAAAAGATATATGGAGAGAATAGGGAGTCTGGAATTAAAGAAATTGTTTAACAAAAAATGTAAAATCTTGCATAGAATTCTGTATTGTGCATAGCAATTATTTATGAATAGTATTTTGCTCTTAGTATTTTGGCTTCTCATATTATTCAAAATATTCTGTTTTGTGTTTATACAGGTTTAAAACAGTATAAAAATGGCAGTATTAAAATTTTTAGAGTCAACTATTTTTGATTAATGAAGTGTAATTTTCTTTTAATGTTTACAGATTACGTATGTAACCATGGTTACTCAAGGAATGTTGCGATGAAGAGCACTATGGGGAACGCATTGACTGTGACGGCTCTGAAAATGTGTGCCATTTTTCCAATGGAAGGGTGGGACATCATAGGCTTCAACTTCTAGACATGAAGCAAGTAGTGGCAGGGATGCTGAAAGTATGGCCTCGAGATACATACATAACCTGGAGACGTTCCTCTTCAGGAACTCAAGCTGCATCAAAGAACACTATGGGGAATGAAATGCCCATGCCACCAGACTTGCAAATCCCTGCCTAGTGTCTGTGATGCACAGGGACATTCAGAATTTAACCCGCTCGGGGGTACAGAAAAGCTTGGGCCATGCTGGACACAAAGTCCAAATGTGAATGGGCAACTAAGAGGGCCTGAAGGTGTCCTACTCTCTTGAGAGAGGATAATGCCAGAAAAAAGAGTGATTTTATTAGTCAGATGACAATCTCAAATTTCTTCACTGGTGGCCCACGGAGAGCCACAGCCAAATCCCACGTTGTGACACAAGAGCGTACTGGAGGCCTCAGCCTCAATGTACCGCAGAGCAAACATGTCACCAGGGATTGTTTGCCCACCTACTGTCCACCAAGAGGGGAAGGTAGGCTGAAATTAGCTCAGAGGGGCCACACACACAGCTTCCATAACTCCGGGCAAGAGTGCACGATGAGAGGAGATCCCTCCTGATGAGAATCTCCCACAGAGAGCTGTCTAGGAAGGAAATCAGGTCCGAGAACAATACTTGGCCTGGCCAGAACAGTGCTACAAGTAGTAGACTGACTGCATCCCAACACACTCTCTCTAGAACACTCAGGGGCGATCAGGTGAAAGGCATACAGATGCAGCCTCGGCCACATCTGAACATCCATAAGGCGCCCATCCTCAGTGGAGTTGGATGAATTAGAGAGAACCAGAGAGGACATTATGCATTCTCTCAAGTACAGAAGAGGTCCACTGATTCCGGATAAAACACTTTCCAGATGTTCTCCATCACCTCGGGGTGAAGCAACCATTCCCCTTAACCACTGCCTTGACACAATATCTGTACCCACTTTGAGATGCCTAGAAATGTAGACGGCTCTCAGCGAGAGCAGTCTGTCCCGGGCCCACACAAGGATCTAGAGCACCCGCTTGTATAAGGGACACAAACACAAAACTTGATGGTGGTTAATATAAGAGAGCACCATTTTTTTTTCAGTGCGACCTCTTAGGTCTGGGAGGAAGTGTTTCAGTGCTTGAAAAAGGGAGTTGATGTGCCTCGTGAGATGGCGATCCACTCCACAGGCCATGGGCTGAGCGGCCACACATGACTGTTCCCCAATCAGAAATGGAAGCATCTATCAATAGCGTTATGTGCCGACAAGGAGCTCCCAGCACAGGGCCATAAGAAAGGAACCAAGATTTCCTCCACATCCGACTGTGCTAGTATTAGCCAGTCGTTGATGTAAGTGAGTATGCGGATGACCCGTAGGGAAAAACTCAATATTGGTAAGCTTCGCCCCCCAAAAGCAAATCCTAGGAACCACCTCGGGGTACACCAGTGAGGACAAATGCCCTGAGAATCGAGATGGGGGCAATCCGAAAGTGGATTTTGTAGCCCCTTTCCACAGTTTTCAGGACACCTCGGTGCCCTGAAGTGGTGCAACAGCAGTGGGTGAACGAACTAAAGAGCCCCATTCTCTGGTGGTGCACCTTTTTCTCCCACTACATCTCCAGGCAGGGAAATCTGAGAGTGGGGCTTGCTGTAGACACCTGCGCCCCACAAATATGGCAGTGTTGGCCTACTGAGGGAACTGAGGGAAGATGGGCACTGTGTTATGTGGTGTGAGCCACTGTCCTCCGGAGGGATCTGCCCTTTGAAATCCTGAGGCAGGACCATCAGGACTTCTATTTTGACAGAGCCCTCTTAGTCTAAATTACAGACCTCAGACCGGCCCCTAAGCAGAGCGCCGCTGGCATCCCCAGTCCTGACTTGAAGGAACTCAGGTGGCAACACTCTGCTTCTGTGCCTCCTGGTTGTGAGAAGTGGGTACTCATGGAGTACTGTGTTGGAGAGTGAAGAGGGAGAAACTGCTGAAATGCCACCAATCGTTTGCACCCTTTCTGGTGTCTTTCAAAGACTGTATTGACGGTTTTGCCGAATAGACCCTGAGGCCCATGCAACAAACTTCATCATTCTCTTTGAAAGAGTCATCCAAAGAAGCCTCTCCACCACCACCATGGCTACCATACACTGCCCGGTGGCGTAAGCTGTCTCTTTGATGGCAGTGGTTCTCTGGAGCTTGGTCATTTCATCACTGCTAATATGCTCCCACTCATCCAGCTCCTTCAGCAGGTCAGTTTGGTACACCTGTAACACCGTCATGGTTTGCAGACACACGCAAGTCTGACTTGCCGCCGGGTACCCTTTGCCCACCAGCGCTGAAGTTGTTCACAGCAGCTTGGAGGGCAAGGTCAGAGCCTTTAAAGATAGTTGACATTCCCATAATAGTCAGACGTGGGGACAAGGCTCAGTCTCTATCTCCTCTAAATGTTCCAGCTCCTGGTACAATCCCAAGAGCGGATACACACGGAGCTATTTGCTGAATGACAGAAAGCTGAAGCCGGTTGCATTCCATGTTCTTTTAAAGCCTTCTGGCTGATGACATTCCCCGCCTATGACATCCTGCCATTCCATTGGACAGATTGTACACGTATTCAGAGCACTGATGCTGAAGCTGTTCCCTATAGCATTCTTTGATGCAGCTCGAGTTCTGAAGAGAAACTAAAAATATTCTTTGTATATTTAGTGTAAATTTACTAAAACAGTACAGACAGATGAAATAAGAAAGAAACATGATAACTTTACAATATCAATGAAATGATAACTCTGAAAAAATACTTATTTTATAGAATAAATTCATACAAGCCCTTATAGTGTTAGATGAATCGTCACCTCTCTCAAAAAGGTCAAAATCAAGATGGCACCTGACTTTTGAATACTTTACCTAACTGCTTTCACAACTGTACAAGTTCGAAAATCTGCAAGACTTCACTGAATCCAAAACCTCAAAAATGCCTCAAAAATACTCTGTCATGTTCACTTACTAGAAACTGCTAAACATAAACTATAGAAGCTTGGTGCTTTTCATCTTCTCTTTGAGCTTTCCCTCCATTCTGCTTCGTACGTTATAAGACTGAGTACTGAAGAACATTTCAGATGACTGTTATTTATCCAGCAGCGAGCACTGGAAGTGAAAGACAGCCAGGGATTGGGAGGCTGAGTGCTTTATCTCCTGTGCTTTCACAGAGCGCTGAGGCGCATCAGAGATGCAGAGAGGGTGAATGCACTTCTCCAGCACAGAAAGAAAAGAAACAAAAACAAGCAGGCATGTATCTAATTAGAACAAAAAGAGCCAGAAACAGAGAGAAGTCAGCTGTGACAGACCAGAGCAGGTGGTGAACCTAAACAATCGGATAGGAGATGCCGTTAACTTCAGAACCAAACAACATGCATTAAATTGCATACCATTAACACATAATGCATTTAAAATAAGGGATGGGTCACAACAGTTAAGTGGGTTAATGTAACTGCCTGATTAGTGAGGTCATATAGATTATACAGATTTTTTTGATAAGTTTGCATTTTTATAGTTTAATAAACCATTTTATGGTTATAAACATGAACATTTTCAGTAGATTTGGATTTGGATGGGTACACATTCATTTTAAAGGAACTGTTCACCAAAGAATTTAAATTTACTGAAAATTTACTCACCTTCATGTCATCCGTGATGAGTTTGTTTATATAATTGGAATAAATATGGATAAATTTAGTATTACAGAACTTGCACACCAATAGATTCACTCCAGAGGATTCAATGGTAAACAAGTGATATATTGCTAAATTTCTGCAAATCAGTTCAGATGAATGAAAACAAAAAATGCATCTACATTTTGGATTGCCTGAGGGCGAGTAAATTTCCATCTTTGAGAAAACTATTCTTTTAACTAGACCCAAACAAACTGCAACAGGGCATGCCCACATTTGCAGCTGCCTTGGATCTGGAAGTATTTGTCCGATATTTGTACCCAATTTAATTAGAATATAATTATTAATTAAAATTGAACAATTAATACAAATACATTTTATACAGTTTCAAGTAGAAATTCCTCTGTTAATCACAATTATTTTGAAAAAGCTAATAAATAAAATAAAGTAAAAAATTGAGAAAATGTACAGGATTTAAACACAGGGTCCTCAAATGAATGCCCGATATTGTATTACAAAATACAAAGAGAACGCATAGAGAGTAGATCACCGCATGAGCCCCACCAAGTGGGGTTACAAACCAAAGTTGGTGGTAATTAACTGAAATCAAATAATTTGTTCTATCAAAGTACATTAAGATAAAAGCATTTCAAATGAAATCAAACCATGTTAAATCCTTTTGAATGCCTTTCTCCTGAAAGAGGCACAGATGATGAATTAGGCTCCTCTACGGGTTTTTAAAACATTCCAGCATCAGCCTCTCAGCCCTATAGCTGCATGCCAGGTGGCAGCTGGGACAGTTGCCTTTTAATCTGGTTTGGCGGTCCTAAATCACTGCCACAGCAGCAGGCATGATGTAGGAGAGTTTGGAAGAGACATTCACTCAGACGCTCCTCTTGCCATGGGTTGGGCTCTGTTTCTCTCTCACTCTCTCCGCAGGTGTATGGCCTTGTTTGCCATATGTCAAGTGAGTGAACCACTAATATCCACAGGGCACCTACAGAAACCTGCCCAAAAACAAGTTTTTATTTATGTGGTATGACATTGAAAACCAGAGTCAGTCACATAGGCTGAAAGAGCCATTGGTCTTAGTTCATGCTTCAGTCATGAGTCATGATGTGTTATTATGATGCTTTTTAAAGATTCAACAGTGTACCAAAACTACTGTAACTATGAGGCAACTCATGAGGGTACCCAACTACTTGTTCTGGCTGTCAGACTGATAGGCATACTTTAGCCCCAGGATAAAACTGTCTCACAGACTGTTGAATCTCTGCAGCCCTGGTCTGCAGCACTGTCTGCATATATCGCTCTGAGTCTAGCAGTAGTTTTAACCTGTCTAAACCCTTATGCCACTAAGGGTGCTGAGTCCTCTTTAACAGAATGAAAGCCAACTCCTTCTAAGTATACCAAAAAAAGGACCCAGTTTTTTAATATTCACACAGTCTCAGGCCTTTTTCACATTACTATTCATGCATGTAGCAGATGCTTTTATCAAAAGCAACTAACAACAGAAAATTTGTTTTTGGTTTAGTTTTAGCTGTGTCTTCATCACTCAAAAAAAGAATACATTCCAGAAGATTAAAACTATATATTGACATATAGGATAAACAAAAGTAAAATTATAATAGTAATAGCTACTCTTGAAGAAATTTTGTAAGCTCACCAAGGCTGCATTTATTTGATGAAAAGTACAGTAAAAATAGTAATATTGTGAAATATTATTACAATGTAAATAATTTATAATGTAATATATTTTAAAATGTCATTTATTCCTGCTGTAAAGCCATTAGTCCAGTCTTCAAGGTCACATGCAAACCATTGTGTGTTCTTTTTTCAATATTCTTGAATGAAAAGAAAGTTCAAAAGCATTCATTTATCAATATAACTGCCTTTTTTACAGTTTTACTCTAAATAAATTTAATGTCCTTGCTTCATAAAAGGCCCTAAATTTTGAATCCTACTGTATTATTTGAAATTAATACACATATTTAGAGGTACATTTCAGCAAGTTCGGTCATGTTTGATTAATTATAAATAAAAAAACATTAATTAAAATACTTTTTTAATCTACTTAAAGGTTCAGGCTACATCCATTTACACAAAAGTATTATATTTCTAATGTAATTTCATGACTTTCATGCAGCATTACAAGGTGGTCCAGCTAAACCCTCGAGCCTTCATTTGTGCAGAGCACTGAAGACCTCTGAGAGTCTCTGAGTAGTTTATATATAATATGATCCTCATTGTTATCTCCACAGAAATAAAATAAGCGTCTCATCTCCTTCTCAGTATGTCATCATTACCTCTATATGGTTCACAATATCACAAACGGACCGCTCAGCAGTCCTGAAACCAAATACTCAGACCAGACCTCTGAGAAGCACATTTTGGACTGTTTGTTACAACCATGCAAATCATTTAAGCCAAATTATTATTTTTTCTTACTTTTATTTCTAAACCTGTTGCTTTGTGACATATTTTTGCATAAAAATGTCAAATTTTATGTAGCAAATATCTGGTTTTGAAAAACATGTTTTTTACTTAAGGCATTTAAGGCATACAAATTCATCTGTTTTTCACAATTGCAAAATTTGCTAACTTTTCAGTCTTTCAGACATAAAAAGACTAAAAATGTATTTATTACCCATAATTCATTGTTTCTGATTTGGTGTATTCAAATTGAATCCTTTCCGTGTGTTCTATTATGTTTTTCAATGACTGGTACTTCTCCACTAAAGACAAAATGTGGAAAGAGAAAAGGATACAGGATGAAAAAAAAGAATAGAGAAGAAGATCCACTGCTTCATTAATCACATTACTTATGCTGCACATTTCACAAAAAGCTTCATCCTAAACCTCTGAATAATTAACTCAACAGTGAGAATGCACAAACACACGCACATAGGTCTCTTCCCCAGCACGAAAGTAACTCACCAAGCACTCGCCTACGATAACAGGCCACCATGTGTTTTACCAGATCTATCAGCTGACAGCTTGTTGTAATATATATATATAAATAGTGCAAAAACATCCAGATCCAATTAAAACGGGTGCATAAATCCACAAACTAACAACATATGCACCCTCCTGACTGTGCTATTAATAGCATCCAAAATACTTTGCTCAAGCAGTGGCCAACTGTGACGTGAATGCATTTCAAGTACTCATTGATTTCTTCACTTGTTTCTGATTACTAAGACACAGGCTCAAAACTTAATACTCAGAGTTTAAATTAGCTTCAGTGGTTAAATAACATTTTTTTTGTAGCCAATAGATAGTCGAACTGAATAGTTCTGATAGATATGTAGAACCGAAACATCATAAATGGCAAAATTGTTTAATAATTTTCTAATCCTCACAGTGTATCAGTAACTTTCTTTTTTGTGTGTCTTCAGTGTTCCACAGAACTAAAAGAAATTCATACAGGTTTGGAATGACACGATGGAATATTTATGATGTCAGTTTTCATTTTCGTGTAAACTATGCAGGTAAACACAATGGATGGCTAGTCCATCACAGGACTGACAAAAAAAACATTTACACGTCGCATATGTTTATAAAGTACTTTCACTTTGAATGCGTTAAATCCCAGCCTCAATCCATTCAAAAACACGTGTACATAGAATCCTATACATGGTAGTCAGACTTATAGGCATTCGCATCTGAACTTTTCATATATATATATATATATATATATATATATATATATATATATATATATATATATATATATATAAAGCAAAACAGTTTAATGTAAGATATATTTAAGCCTGGAAAATTCTCTGTTCAAATTGGCAAGGGAGGCAAAAAGTTCATTTTGGACCCTGCAGACAGGATGGAAAACCATGTGGTACAATAAAACATCTTGACCTCCTCCATTAGCTTGCACAGAGCTAGTTCCAGCATGTCAACATAAAATACAGATGTACATGATGTCATAGGCCAGCAGATTACCTGTGTGTTGCAGGATTAGCTCCAACAGCAATGCTCAGCCACAACCACTCGATCCGTCAAAGGTCAGAACACTTAATGACTCAGCTGAATGTGTGGCCAACTTCAACTGAACTTCAATCGGATCAAATGGGGCGTGCAATAGAATGCCAACAAAAACAATGAAGCCTGCCACACAGGTGCTAGATGAATCACCTCCAGAAGCCGGGCTACTGCTCTTACCAGAACCCAAGTGCTTTGCTTTGTCATCTCCCTTGTCATTTTAAACCCCTTTTCAGCAAGTGCTTTAGCTCGGGATTAACATGCATTATTGCTTCCCATTTTATAGAGTATCACATGGATAATTGTAAGGTCATCTACAAAGCAGGGGCTGTTATACTGAGACCACTGGACCAATTCCTTGGTTGGGAAAGAGGAAACACCTGAAGCTGAGGCATGGGTTTATATACAAAAAAGCCTGTAAATGAGTTCCATGTGGCAGCTGTATATATAAAATAACACAGTTTTTGAAGTAAAACTTTCCAGACATTGACGAAACCACCTATGAAAATAAATGCAGGCCAACCCGAGAACGTCAGTCTTTTAGTGGGATGGAAGTGGTATGCAACCATAACCCTGTTTTCAAACCTAATTCATACTTAACCAACAGAGGCCAATAATGTCAATAATCACCTCATTACAGTACGGACTTCACAGACACTCTACAACCCAACAAACACTGACCAATGGAAACAGATGCAGAGGGGGTAACACACAGATCCAACAAAATCCGATGAAGATGTCTGTTGCTGTTGCTTTTTTTTTGTGACATCCTTACTGCGTATCTGGATTTGATCGTAGAGCTCACGGAATGCATCAAAAATATCTTAATTTGCGTTCCAAAGATGAACACAAGTCTCACCGGTTTGAAAAGACATGTGTAATTAATGACAGAATTTTTTATATTTGAGTGAACTATCCCTTTAAGAACACATCGAAACCATCACTGAAATGTGATCGATTTTAAATTTTCTATAAAGGCAGCAACAAACTCGCTTGATTTCATTATTTGTTTGTCAGGTGTGAGTTCAGGTCAGTTAGGATATTTTTTGCCATTTAGTTGAGTGTAAAAAGGTCCCAATTATACTGAATTATCCTTAGCGTTTGAAGCTGCAATGAAATCGCTGCTCTGAAAACTTTAATGAAAACTAGTCAAAGAAGCAAGTTGCTTACCATTTAAAACAGCCTCAACATCTCAAATGCTACGATCATGTCCTACAATACTGCCTCCGTGAGCAGCTCCCTAGCTTTCGTAACAGAGCAGCGATATCTGCCCTTTCCTTGAGTTTCACCAAAACATTTTCCCTATGTAGTGTAACAAATCAGCATTGCCTTTGCATGACTGAGGTCATTTGAACAATCACTGTTTGTGCCTTTATTGACTTTCCTCCAATAGCAGGTAAAAATCACAGTTGGACAATAAGCCAGCACAGCATGCCTAGATATAATCTCATTTAATTAGGCTCTGGGGGCGTCCTCCCGATTTCATTATGAAAGGATAGCGCTTAACCTGTTTTTTGGGGCATGCTCTCTTAAAGGGGGAAACATTTCCAGCAACCTTGAACTGTTTATAATAGCCGATAAATATCTAAAGCGAGAGTCGCGGGTAAGATAAAAGAGGGTTTGATATAATGAAGTGTGGTTTGAGTAAACTACTTTTCAATGATGCCTTTCCATCTGCCTGCACCGGTGCTGTAAACTCTTCCTGCGATACACTGGATTAGATGGCAAACAATGATTAAAGGTTCACTAAACAACTGTGGAAAGAGACATTTTATCAAGCATCCTAAGAGAGCATATAAGACACATTGATGACTCCCCAGCAATTGACCTTATATTTTTATAATATGTGATAAGTGAATGAGCAGTGCTGAGAATTAGGATGCAGTACGATGAAGATATGAACGCAAACACTTAGCAGAAGAACACGAGCCTCAGACTAACACTATTCAGATAATCTCTTTGCAGGGCGGCGTGACATTTACATTCATCTGATATGATGAATATGCAGCTTTTGAAAATGGCATTTTTTTTCTCTGTGTACACACCTGGATGAAGGAACACCGGATCCAGCGGACGCATGCTATGAGGTATTTTTAACTTAACTTTTTGATGCATGAAGTATTCATTAAAACGCAGGAGAAAACAATCACAAGTGAGTCAAACGTTCGTCCATTGCAATAGATGATATTAAAAGAAGACATTCAAGGGGCGCTGGGTGCTTCAACATTTGTAGCCATGCCAAATGTATGTTGTCATAAGTAAAAAAAGAGTACTATGACATATAAAGTGTCACGTTTAAGGGTCAAAGGTAAATTATTTGTGTTGATTTATATGTAACAAACACCCTGAATGGTTAAAATGTATCTTAAAGAACTGTCAACTACACTAAATGTCATGCATCAAAGGCTCAAGTTACATAAAATATGGATGTTAATATATATATATATATTTTTATATAAGTGATCAAATTATGATGCACTATTACCTGTTGTTGTTATTAAACCATAAACCTTTCTGTTAAGCGAAAGGCAACAGAGCTGCAAAATTCTGCAGAGACCTTCTTTGTTTACAAATGCTGTTTTTGGTTATAAAAGACAACCTTGCAATAACTGCCTAGTTGTACTTTATACTGTGTATGCATTCAGATATGATACTTGAAACCAGAGTCTCTTTTTCATCCCGCGTCTAGAATTGAGCGCACTGGGGGAAAACAATCTTGACAGATTTGTCTGTGCTACAAGCTGACAATCTTTGCTTTATCTCAATCCGACGGTGAACAGGGATTTGCAGCAAGTGAACAAAACCCCTGCAACTAGTTCAAGACTCATTGATCCCTGCATCAAGATTCATTAAATATCTGCCCTTATTGATTTAGATTTCTCTGACAGTGTCACTCACAAATGCTACTTTTCAGCCAAAAGCTCATACGTTACGCAAGCCATGTAAAAAAAAAAAAAAAAAAAAAAAAGACATAGTGGTATTCAAGAAACTTGTAACATTCACAACTAGTGGTTAGAAGTTGCCAGACATCAATGATGTAACAACACACTGGCTATGTTTCAAACATTACAGGATGGCTCATAATTGTTGTTTTTTTCCTGAAAATAACAAAAATGGCCCAACAGAAGGTCACGTGACGATTTCATTAGAGTTTAGATCGAAATTGCCTTTTTCAGCAACTATTGGCCAATAATAAAACACACAGCGCACTGACATCCATTCAAAAACGAAACAACACGACGCTAAAGTAACGCAATAAACTCTTCCTAAATAATACATAACGCCAATAAGGATACGCGATGACAAAAATAAGAGCAAACTGACTTAATGCAAGGAATTCTGGAAATACGGTACAAATTATAAGACGACTTACACTAAAAACAATTCAATCGTTATTTTACAGTTTAATGCTAAATTTAGCCTACATTTATTAGTAAATAAGCCAATTCACGTTTAAGACACACAACGAATATGTATATAAAAAGTCATTTTATCGATCAAATTCTTACGTACTCGTTTTATTTCCACAGTATATCGTGACTCTGTATCATCCCCATACATACTTAATATTTCTGTATGAAAATTCACAATATGATTATGACGGCTCTATTCGTACTCTTTTGGTTCAAGCACGCCACCGGTACACTACACCAGTAGACACTACCTTCAGGGAATTGAATTACACCATCGACTACTAGGCTACACAACACGCGAGTGAAACATTCCAACATCAGTTCAATTCAATGCAACACTTCGGGGAAAAATGCTCGCGTCGCGTCAAAAACGTGTAGCGACATCAGGCGCGTGGCGAGAAGAGCTGACAGATTAGAAGACGCTCCGCGAGCTCAAGTTTGATCGTAGAGCTGCAGCGTCTGCCTTACCTTGCTCTGAATCAGCGTCCCTCAGTGTCTGAACATTTGAGAATATATCCCCGAATCCCAGTATGACGAGAAAGGTGAGGATATATTCGGACATCGTTGCTGAGTGAGGGCGAAGGCCACCGCACTTCTTTTACTGAAGTCCGATCCCAGCCCTCCGGTAGAGCGCCGTTATTCAGGAATGACAAGTGAAATTTGTCTGCAGAGCGCACCGACCCTCCTTCACTCCTCGCATTCAGATGGATTTCTAGGCGCGCGCACACATGAGCTCACAGGCGACAGTGTGAGCGGAGAGAGAGAAAGAGAGAGAGAGAGAGAGAGAGAGAGAGAGAGAGAGAGAGAGAGGGATGGAGGGTGTGCGGATAGATGGGGACAATAACGCACTGTGAGCTTGACTTTGATCGGTTTCCAGGCACCTGACGTAGCGCAAGGAAAGCAGGGGTACGTAACATGGGGAATTTCGTTTTAGCGTCAAATCTAAAGGTTGGGGGTTGCTCGGGGAACGTGACAGCGGCGAGCGACGCGCGAGTTGTTCGGTAACTTTAAAGGGGGTCTGCTTACGATCATTTTCGCTGCGCAATTTGTCGAGCTTCGCCTCGCGCAAAGTAAATTCGTGCACGGTAAACTAACTTGAATACGTTTTGAACAAAGTACAAAGTTTTCTGTCATATAAATACGAAATAGCCTCATGAATGACAACACTGTTTGTTTTGTCGGCCGATGTGCGTTACCTTTAGCGACCAAACGCAATTTCCGTTCACGAGCTTCGCCTGGCTGAAAATATCAGGGTTTTTTTTTACGTTTTTCGAGCATCCCACTACAATTAACCCACTAACGCTAAACCTGCTTGCTTTAGTCCAGGTTTAATTGGTCGTATGCGTTTAATTGGAGTTTTGTTATTTTTCGCCCCCTGCTGCCGAGCGTTAAATGCCGTCATCAAACTGCAAAAGGCGGTTCAGAAGCGGCATTCATAGGATTTTTTTATTATGAATATATATATATATATATATATATATATATATATATATATATATATATATATATATATATATTACATTTACATTACATTCACAAAAAAGCATGATTGCTCAGAGAAACCATAAATTGTTAAGGTCAGTGAAACTGCATATTAAAAGGATGCCCTTTAACACTACTAACATATTTACACAAGCTTTCCATGTAGACTTATAATAAGCAATAACAGCCCAAGGCAAATTCAATTTTACACTGGATCCGGGCGCTATGTTGATAGTAGATAAAAGATAGTCACAAACTGACCCAAAGTGGTCGATTCTAGGGATGAACATTCACTCTAAAGCAAAAAGAAATATTTAGTTAGCGCCTTGTCTTATCTGCCAATGGAGCATTTTAGATCATCCATTAAACTGTCAGCGTTTAATTAAAACAAAACTGTCCATCTGACTTTACGTTATATAACTTTAACTCAATAAATACGCATTAAACACTGATTTAAAATCATTTTTATTACCTTTCTCATAGAGACAGCAGAGAAAACTGTATGCACTCTGTGGAACACGGCTTACTTTGAAGACACCCCAACATGCTGTGACTTTCTGAATGATAAGTGTTTAGTGTGTCTGTCTGTTTGTGCTCCAGTGGTCATGGCTACATGTGAAGATGCTGCAGACATCTATTGAAGATTGTGTTTTCAGTACACAGAATGCAAGGTCTGCCATAGACTGCCCACACACTCACAGCCAATGGCTCGCTCCAGGGAAAGCACTTGTGCCTGCGCAGCAGTGACCCCCTCCAAAGCACAAGCGGTACGGAGGCTTTCAGGATGAAACTTTCTTTATAAACACCGCTCATTTTTTTCTCGAGCATAGTCACAGCTGTGTTTGGCAAAAACCTTTCATATTCGCTTACACTGAATTTACTACCTTCTCCGCTGCTAACCTGATGCAACCGTGTGAAGGCGAATAAGTAAACATGTCATATGTGTAAAAATGAAGATGCGTTGCACTGCCTTTAAAAAAAAAAAAAAAAATGCAACAGGCTTTAAAATAATTAGAATAATAATTTACTTTAACAAATGCATTGACTGAACGTAAAAAAAGTTTTACATTTACTGAATCTTATGTTTTCTATGAATCTCATGCATGGTTAAAGAAGAGCTTGTAGTCAAGATGAAGACAAACACACACACACACACACACACACACACAACACACTAAAAACTCAAATACAATTAGTCTGATTTTTGTAGAAGGAAAACAGCACAAAACACAATTAATGTTACAACTACAGCGTAGATCAATTTAAAAACAATGCAATTAGCAATGCCACCATTTTTTTATTTATGGCCAAGTGCAGGCTGGGAAGATAAGCAAAGCAACTGGGATTGAACCACAATACCATTTTTTGTTCAGTTTGATCTCATCATAATTTTAAATTCCTGCTACACCTTTTGATTTAAAAAAACACATCATGTTTCTTCCATGAAAATGTCCATTCCCCAATGTCTTCTCACAGCTTACTTGTTTTTATGTTGCACGACTCTCATTGACTTTTTTCCTTTTTCCATATTCAGTTGCGTATGTTTCTCCTGATTCAAATTAGATGGCTTTTTCACTGGAAAAAAAACAATAGAATACTATTTTAGCCGGAAGCAATGGTTTGGAGTTAAAACGTCTTAATGATGGATTTGTGCAGCTTTTCTCAGAGTTGTGTGGACAACTTTTGGATTGTTGTGATGTTTTTACTTTTTTTTATTTTTATTAGCTGTTTTGACGGCACCCGTGAGGAGTCATTGGTGAGCAAGTGATGAAATGCTAAATTTCTCCAATTTTGTTTCGATGAACACACAAACGAACCAAAGGGTGAGCGAATCTTTTCAAATTTTTATTTTGGGTGAACTATTCCTTTAAGCAAACCTAAAATACATTACTTGCACTATCTTTGGTTATTTTTCAGCATCATTTACTGGATCTAACAATTACTTCTCATAGTGGAGTCCCACATACAATGAGTTGCTGTTGTTATCTGTGAAGCCTTCAGTTGTGTGCCTTTTGTTTTTGGAGCCATAATAAAGTGCTTGAGGTCCAGTTTGGAGTAATTGAGCTTCTTCTCAAAATGTTCAGCCCTTTCTTAAAGGTCAGCAATTAAAAGGATTGCAGTTTCTACAAGTTAAACAAGGTCCAGTGTCAAGCAGCTATATTGTTAAGACTCCAGGGAGAGAAGGTATCAAAATCTTACCATCTGTAATTAAATAATTGCATGTCAGTGATTCAAACCTCATTAAAAATGTTGCTCTGGCTTCATTATGAAGGTTGCATACTTTTGACACACAAATCTGAAAAATGCACTAATTGGTATGGCATACTACAACAGAACTAAACTGTCGGCTGTAACTGGTCTTAAGCATAGTAATGATGAGAATTTAGGCAATCTTTGCAGTGCAACATAACTAATTAATATTTCTGCTCTGTTAACTCAGTTTTAAGAGTATATATATATATATATATATATATATATATATATATATATATATATATATATATATATATATATATATATATATATATATAATAAAAAAGTATAATGGTTTCCATAAACATTAAGCAAGTATTTTAACATCGATGATAATACGTTTGTATGAGGTTTTTTTGCAGCAAATCACTACATTAAAATGATTTCCGAATCATGTGACACTGAAAACTGGAGCATCTGAATATATAAATAAAAAAAATCACAGGAATAAACTACATTTTCATATATATTAAAGTGGAAACAGTTATTTTAAATTGCATTATCGCATTATTTTAAATTGGTGAGCAGCTCTAACCCACTGAAAATTAGTGTACATTTAGTTATTTTGTCAACAATTAAGAGTACACGGTTAATCTTATGGCTGACAAGCTTTAATTCAGATTTCTTTCTAACGTCTTTAAGAGTATAATTGACTATTAGTTCTAGAGCTACTCTTGTGTGTCATGATAAAATACTAATTTCTAGGAAGCAATATTGCAAGATAAAATGACGTCATCTGCGTTTTCCATGCCACTGCTTATAGCGTCAATGAATATTCTGTCATTTTGGGATTTGCATCACCATTCCTTGCACTCTCTCGGTCTGTCTTCTCACCTTTAACCTTAATTAGCAAGACAGGAACACAGAGAGAATGGCGAATGCAAAAATGCAAAGCCCTCGTACTAATAATTATTCTAGCGACGTCGTGGAGGGTTTCGGCCCTGTCAATAGCTGTGATGCTCACTGTGAACCTCCTGGTCCTTCTGAAGTTCCACAGGCCCACTGGCACATGTGTGAACATGACACCTCAGTGCCCCACTGACATCACACCCATGTTTAATCAGGACCCTCTGTGAATTTTGGCACACACACATTTGCGGGGGCAATGTGCAATAATACAGGCTGATACAGACTTTTTTTATGTTCTGGTGTTGTGTATTTTAAACTAGTTTGTAAAAGCATGCAAAAAGTATATAAATTCTTAACCAAAAAGTACTAAACATCACTGCTGTCAAACAATTAATCACGATTAATTGCATTCAAAAAGGTTTCCTTTATAAAAACATGTTTGTACAAAACATATGTGCGTATATTTACACAGCATGCACACATGTATTACGTAAGTTTTACAAAAACCTTTATTTTGGGTGCGATTAATTATTTGATCATTATTATTTAGTTAACAAATTTACCAAAAACTTAATATAAAGTTCTTTCAAGCTGTCAATTCATAATAGAATGCTAAAAAAATGTATCACAGTTCCCACAAACATGTTTTCAGCATTGATAATAAGAGGAAATATTTCCTCGAGCACCAGCAAATATCAGAATCTATGACTGGAGTGAAAATCTAATTCAGCTTTGTTAACAATTTTACATTTTCTAATATTTTAATTGTTAATCGTCATGTGAAATACGCACGTATATGCTAAACATTCAAGTGGCGATGCAGTCATAAAGCAAGGTACCGCTCAACTTTTATGCAAATGAATCGCAAAAATATCCTGCCGGCAGCCAATCACTGTGAGGTGAAGGCAACGTTGCGACATCTGTCACGAAGGTTTCAAAGTCTGCACACAAGCAGTGCTGGAGCTTCTTAAATTAAGACTTGTTTTGGGTTATAATGAAATGGAGAGATGCTGGAAAGCAGAGTTAGAACGAATAGGGAGCTTTGGTGGGATTTCTTACAGTCTCTCTAAGTGGAATGGCTTAAATGATGCATTCCGAAGTCTTGAAGGGATTGTTAATCACGGGCGGCGATGACAGCTATTTGTTAAATGAATTGCTTCAGTCGAAAAAAATGAATAAACAATTGATTTAACCTGCAAGCCCGTAACAGCAGTGCATCCTGGGATAGTCAGCACACAGCATGTCCGTGCAAATTCTGCCTACAACATGTGTGCGTGTTCACAATTGGGATGAACGAAGGATGATTTAATAGCTCAAATTTAATAACAGCCCTTTATGAATTTAAAATATGACATTCGCCACCTCTTCACACCAGGAGGGCTATCTGTCATATTTACAAGCTGGCTCTGGAGACATAAAAATTTCGAACTTAAAATTCAGAAAGCATAGATAGGGAGCTTTTTTGTCATCCTGTCACGATAGCCTACGTGACTGTCTCTTTAAACATCTGTATCAGAGGCTTTGAAGATATTATTCGAGCTCTTATAAACAACAAATGAGGAAAATGACATAAAAAAGAGGGATTTTAAACTCATGCTATAGTTAATTGTTTAAACACTCTAACAAGCCATGACATTCAAACTGTTTGTTTACAGTCTGAGTTAACATTTTTCCTTGCAGTGTGCACACACAAATACAGAGACATGCATGAAATTGTCTCTGAGCTTACTTTCTGTCCTCACATGCAGTCACACACTCTTTCCAGGCAGACACGGGGAAGTGCACAATGTACTGAAAAATGCTTGACTTAATACTGCCATCTACAGAAAACGATGGATCTTAGTCATAAAATCTCCCCACAATTCTTCACATTTATTACTCGGAACTGAATGAGGAAAGTAATGTGCATTACTTCATGGCCTTGAAACGATGAGAAGACAAATATGGACGAAGAAATAAAGACTATATTTCAGCTGCACAATGTAGTTAAACCAGGAGGCTGAAGCAAACCATGGAAGCAGTATGTCTGTGAGACATTACTTGCTGCATTCTAATATCACAGACAGAAGTATTGCTGTATAAATCAGTTGAATGTTTTTTGGTGGATTTCAGGCGAGTCTTTTGGCACTTAGTTCCACTTATTGTGTCTAAGTGCTTTTCTCTGAAATTTTACAAGACCATTTAGGACCAGACGCTTTTTTAGATATATTTTTTATAATATGCTGAGGTGCATCAAAGTCAGATGAGACGTTATCAAAAGAAAAAATTCAACTTTTTCAATCCCCTTCTTCAAGTTGGTATTAGTTTAACCATCAAAATGGTATGAAAGATAGATAGATAGATAGATAGATAGATAGATAGATAGATAGATAGATAGATAGATAGATTACAATATATGATGTTATGTTAATGTGTAGTGCATATATATATATATATATATATATATATATATATATATATATATATATATATATATATATATACACACACACACACATATATGTACATATACATATAGATATAAAACTGCAACTACTTTTGATAGCCAGTCAAACATCCTGAATGGCTCAAACATCTTAAATGATGGTTGATACTCTCATTTATTTAGCAATTGTTCCGATTCATCATGTTACGGTGCAAAGCACTCGCTTTGTGAAATGAAATATTCCATCTGTCATGCGAAACATCCGATGGCAACGTCCATAAAGTCACACCAAGCCTGAGCCTGAGCCCTGCCTGTGGTGCAGTAGAGAGCAGTGGGGTGTAATGAAAGAGGGTATGTCAATACCAGCATAGGATTTGGCCGGACTAGTCATTTTGTTCTTCGCTGGAGCTCTTTGACTGTCTGTCCAATATGCCGGAGTGAAGCTCTTTATGAAAGGAGTTGTGTCAGAGCAGGCTGCCCTCATTCCTCCTCTGCAGTGTGGTAATGATGCTTTATCACTTTGCCTGTGACAGGCCTGTTTCCCTCTTTTGCTCAGTAATAAAGGTTGGCTGAGCTCCAGAGGGGACCTAGGATGCTGAAGGGATGGACAGATGATGCTCAATGGAATTGAAATTTAACCTAAAGGTATTTTCTCTGATCTGCACTTATGCACTCACGGGTGACCAGGCGCACACACACACACACTCCGAATCTTCCTCCGTGGGCCCTACTACCATCGATTGGTCATGGATGAGCAGTTTAGCTGGAGGCTGAGACAGGTTTCCAAAGCACAATCACGGCTGGTCATCATCCTGGCGGGCAAGGAAAGAGAGAGAGAGGGAGACAGATGGAAAAAGCGCATATGAGAGAGAAAGAAGCCTCGGAGGGAAGGAGCAGAAGATGAGTGCGGAGCCATGGGACGAGGATGCTGTTAGATACCTCGCTAATGACTGATGAACCCTCGTTCCTCGCTGATTGAGATTAAGAGGCTCTGGACAGCAAGCCTGCAGGGGTCAGCAATGAGTTAGGTCCCTTTACCTCTTTCGACCTCTCTACCACCATCCATCTCATCGTCTTACTTTCTCTCCCATTGGCCCTCTTCCCTTCCAGTGAATCACTTAATGCTTTCTAAACCCTCCAGAGGCCCACAACACCAGATCTTGACTCAGGTCTGTTTCGCATTGCATGCTTAAGCAGTATGTAAGTGAATCAGCACATTAAATGCGACAGCAGGCCAAAGTTCACGCTGGCAGCGTTTCTGCTGCTTACTGAAAATAAGGTGTTTTTATGTTAAAGGGAGAGATCAGCCAAAAAAAAACTTTACTTACCCTCAAAAGTACATTCCAAACTGACGTTCCTCTGTGAAACGTGAAAGAAGATATGTGTGTAACCAAACAGTTTCGAGCCCTAGTGATTTGTACAATGGAAAAATACGATGATTATTGAGTAAATTATGACATTAAGAAGATATTACTCTAATGACTGCTAATTGACATGTAGTTACAAAGTTACTACTCTTAGTAGAATGTCTAAAGTGGACTATAAAATTTAATGCGTTGCCAAAATTAATAAACATGACAAAGTACACAATAAAGCTAATAATATATTTTTAAAAAAATCTATAAATTATATATATATATATATATATATATATATATATATATATATAACAAATTCTATATATTAACAAAATATAATAGTTTAAATACTGAAATAACAGTATTTTTGTGTGGATTATGCATCCAAGCATTTGCTAAAGCCTGTAACTTATAAAATGGCTATTAATTATTTAAAATCTAATTATCTTCCAGTCTAATTAGAATAAGAAGCTTTTGCATTTTGCATTTAAACATTTAAACAGAATCTAGACCTAAAAATGCAGTTATAATTCTAAAATGTCTAGATTTAGTCAGAGCCAAGACCAAGCCAAAAGCTTTTTTTTTTAATGTTAGCATTTTGCTCTATTTTATGTTGCCTCATAAAAGCCTATATTGCAAAAGATAAATATGTTCATAGTGCATTTTCAACATATTTTCTGCTGAACACAGCAAAAATAGGCTCAGTTCCATATTACGCTGCATACACAAGCACCGTGAATGCTGTAACCTGTTAATGCTGGAGCCAATACAAGCATGTGGCACTTAGTCATTACTGATACAAGAAAATGCAACAAGTCACTTCTTTAATAGTTACACATATACAGACTTGTGACTAACATCTGGCCCACAATGTAGTCTATTCTGTTCAAGAATTCTGTTCTGGTAGTCAATGGATACCTTGTTAGTGACTTTGAATAAAACATCTGCCAAATGCATACAAGCTAATTTAAATGTAAAAGAACTGCCTGCTTAAACAGGAAAAGTCTTTCTGAATGATGTGTACAAACACTGAAAGTTTGTTTTATTCCCTGCCGTTTAGAGGTAGGTTGATCTGAAATAGTTGATATGTATAAACCGATCCAGCGATTTCAGTGGTTATTTCTTAAAAGTGCTCATTGTATCAACTTGGAACCTTAAAACATAAAACAGGCATTAATATATTTTGTATTATATCTATATTAATACAGTGTTTTTTTAATATTTTGAATTAGCTTTAAATTTTATATTTTCGGGTTATCATTTTAATTTGATGTGTATGAAAAAGAATTTAAAAGCTTTTCCAAGCATTTATACAGTCAATAAAACACATCAGAAATCATAACTCAAGTTAACCAAGTTGGAGCCCACTTTAACCTTCAGAATGTTTGTAAGCCCCATACAAAGATATTTGCATAAAGGCGAGAGGTTGACTTGCTACACCACTGTTTCTAACCCATTTTAAGCCAGAAATACTGTATGTTAACAATTTAGTGAAATAAATCAACACAGCATGTTGGGTCAAACATTTACCCCAAACTGCTAGGTCAAAATAACCCACTATGTTTTCTGTCCAATATTTAACCAATGCTGGGTTGCCAAATAACCCCCCAATTTTTTTTTTTTTACCTTGTATCTGCATAAATTTTTTAGCATTTATGCAAAATGCATTGCAGTAAATAAAATGTAAACCTTCTGTTTTCTGTATTGTGCTTGTCATGAGAGAAGTGTCCATCAGACGGTAAGTGAGAGGTCTGAGGGTGTGCCGTCTGAGAATACCAATGCTGAAATCTAACTGCTTGATGGTTACTCAGTGCTTTCATGGTCCACTAACCCCCCAAATCGAAACACACCATTTTTTCTTCTTCTGACAGGGCTGTGCCAAAGCGAGTCTTTTAAGTTGCATTGGCGGAGAGCCATTGCCTAACACTTACTTAGATACACACACACACACACACAGGCAATGAGGCTGTGTCATTCCATAATACAGCGCCATCCTGCCTGTGCGGAGCGACGGCGGCGGTGAGTCACACGTGATAAACCTCTATCCTAACCTTTGACTCCGCACAAGAATATGAATGGCCAATTCAAGTCAATGGCCATTTCAAAAACCTGACATTTGACCAGCCTGTGGTCCATTCTGCTCTCTGCGTTCTGCCTTTTCACAGGTTCCGGCGGTCAGGATTAGAAACTCATTTTATTCAAGGCTCTTTTACCGCTGGCTTGGTCAATATTGCCTGACAGGGAAGGAAATTCATTCCATTCCATTTGCAGGGCTGGAATTATTATGTTTGCTGTTGCTAAATACTCCCTTCACCTCAGGTCGGCATTGTGCCATCTGGTATGAGGGTGAGCAAGAATAGGAAGAAAAAGAAGACTACCCATTCAAAAGATTCAGAGAATTTCTTCTTTCTTTTCACATAACGCATATTTTATTTCATTCATTAGATCTGCAATTTGATGGAATTACAGAGAATAGTTGACAGTTGAAAAAGATTTTTCTAAATCAAAAACTTTTTTGTGTGTGCGCTTTTGTGCGTGTATGTGTGCGGCCATAGCGCGGTATATTTTTAACTAAAATGATCAGGCTGTTCTTGCCGCTGCTTATATCCAAGGGTGATAATATTCATTTGTCTCAGTGTATATTGATTTGATGGCTGCTTTATTAATATGCAACTGGGGTATTAATTGTGTAAAGAGGCCTGTTTCCAGGCTGGAATCAATTTGTAATTTATGATGAAACTCTGTGATATCAAATATATTTGTGAGAGCCAGCGAGTGTCTCCATGGGGAAAAAAGCAGATAGAGAATGTGCGGAAAAAGGGAAAGGAAGAAATAGAGGACAAAGCTAAGAGGAAAGTCAGTGGGTGAAATAATGGTGCACAAAAGCTCTCAAAGCTTCCAAATACTGTTGATGGTGTGTGTTTTTGGAAGCACGGCTGAGAATGTTATACTTCTGAGTATAGTTAGGGTGAGCAAAACAGATCAATGAAAACACACCTTTTCACCTTAATATTCTGATGTACTGACAAAGAAAAGAAACTATTTTCATGGGAGAGAATTTGAGTCTGTTTCTTTTAGTAACGCACTGGGGGAAAAAAAATAAAGCATTATCCAGTATTACGCTTTTGATAATATATTGGCATTATCTATATACATATATACTGTATATAGCAAATGAACATTTATCTCGAATCAAGTACTGGAATAACCCTCCCAGACTTCTGATAGAATTGACAATGTGAATCAATGCAGTCGAATGGCTTTAAAAATTTTGTGTGCATTTATGACAACTGTGGCTGTCAATGAAGGAAGGTCAATACTTTCTGATGGGCTTTCAGCATTAACTTTTCACCTGCACAGTAAAAAATCTCTACAAAATGGGAACCTTGCTTTAAGAAATAAGGCAATACTGCAAGCCCTTTTTGAGTAAACTCAATTAAAGCCTGTCCAACTGAAATTACACAGTTGGGCGGGAAATCTAACATTTTTTTTTTTAATGAGTTGTGGGACACAGTTATATTAGTTTGTGAATAGGTAACATGTCTTGAATTATAAAGACAGTCAATTCAATACTTAAAGCTAAATTAATGCAGAAACCTAAACCATCCTATTTGAACTTGTTTGTTCGATAAAACTTCAGTCAGTAAATGTAACTATAAATACAACTTTATCATAATTAAAATTTTATACATGGGTTCAATTGATTAAGTTAGCACTGCTCTGCAAAGCAAAGATCACGCAGTATCTGGAGATAAGAAAGTGCGGCAGATACAGCCATCATTTCAATAGTTTCATATACACAAACTTCAGAGCTTAATACAACAAACCTCAACAAACATCATTAAGGAAATAGATGAGCTCTGAACACCATCACCACACAACAAATAACTAACAGTGGTGATAAAACAACAGCAGCAGCATAAATAAAGCCAGTAAACAATAAAATAACAATCATATAACACTATCTGTATCATTTATATGCCACATGCACGCTGGGAATAAGCAAACAATGATGCAACAATGGGTTTTGTTCAAGTGGACTGGCAGTTTAAATCTGCTCTGTTTTTTTTTAAGCTATTTAAATTAATAGTTTTATTTTAGCAATTTAATAATAACTGCAATCATCCCAATAAAAAATAATTTTTAAAAATTATTGCAAAAGATAAGATATGTTTAAAAATAAATTTTTTTCAGTGTTTTTAAAGTTGCCACATATGCTATACACATCTAATAACCAGCCATACACATATTAATCAAGAATAGTAATCGATAATCAAAGCAGTATCGTTTATTATATAAAATACTTCTGAAAGAAAACTCACACATTTTATCTTTAACTGAAAACACTGTCATATGACAAATGGAGAAAAAGTTATCATAATAAGATTATTCTTTTTAGTACATTAGCAACACAAAATGCCATTTTGTGTTGGTGTTGTTTTTAACTTCTGGCAGTCTGATCAAATAATGAGGCAAGAGAGAGATCCCCAGTGGATATGATATGTCAGATCAAGCGCACTGCATTACAGCACACAGCATCCCATATGTCCCCTACTGAATAAGTATGCTTAGTATATCTTAAAATATACTCTAGTGTATTCCATGTAACAGAAAACTTGATGTACAAAGTATACCGCATACAGCGAAAACAGTATGGCATATTTCAAAAAGCCACTGTTAAATACAAATACATTTTATCGATAGTCCCAGTTAGCATGGTTTGAATGACATCAATTGGTGAAAAAAATTTGTCTGCCTTGCTTTCCAGTGAGAACCACACAAGCAGTCGTCAGACAGAGCATCTAATTAGTGTCAATGAATTTATTTGCTCCAAAACTCCAATTAAACTTTTTTTTTTTTTCTTTTGTTAGGACAGTGAATCCACGGTATGTGAATCTGTCAAATCAGTCATTCTCATTAGGCCTCGGCAGGCCGTTGCTAAACCGCACTGTCAACAGAAAGCCACAGTTTACAATTCATAATCAAGATTTATCAAAGCTGACACTCTGTGGTCAAAGAATGCCACCTCTTGCATTTGCTTGTATGATTGATTGAATGAGGCTGAACTGTGTCAGGTGGAATTTATCCTTTAGCTCAAACCGCAGAATGAAGAGCACTGTCTCAGGTGCCATATGATCCTAAATAATGAATGTTTCTATTTGCGAATGCTCACACCAGTGGGCATTTGCGCTGAGTGCAATTGTTCTTCCTATAAACTCACACAGAAGTCCATTATCTCGCTTTACTGTAAGATTTACGTTCAACCTTCAGAGAAAAACAGCATTAGCAGATCTGACCACTCAAGCATATTCTCCTCCCTCCTTGTGGAAGAAGCCTTCCTTTGTTTTTTACACCTTCTCGGTGTCTAGGATGTTCTCTGCCCACTGACTGACATTTTACAAATTAGTTTTTTCCCAAACTGCACAGTTGAGTACAACTGGAAACAGCTAGCTGCAGAAATTCCAAATCAAAAGGAAAATGGCAATGCAACTCAAAAGACATACAAAATAGAATATCTGTTCAATTTAATAATAATTTTAGAGAAAAAGAGAGAGAGAGTAATACAGTTTTTTAATGTTGCTTTTGCATCTCTTTGCTAACATACAGCTGTGACTCATTTCAAAGGCTTTGCCCTCCATTTTTTTCACTAAAAACTAACCATTATATAATTGACTACTACTCAAGGCAGAAATTACAGTTAAAATAATTTCTTTCTTACTTTTCGAACAGGTTTTCTAAAATGAGACGGCCACAATGACATTTTTAGCCGTCAAATGCGACCTCTAGATTGTGCAGCCTTCGAAATGAGAGACAGCACATGTATTCTTCATTAACTACTATCTGGGAAAGGAACTTAAAACGTGAAGGCTTTATTCAAGGGCACAAAAATGCCATGGATTTCTTATTTTAGAACAGTGTTCCATCCACATCAGCAGAAGATGTGCATGTGCGAAGAACTGAACATATATATTTTAAGGTTCACTGGCTCTATAACAGATAATATGTATTCATGGAGATTTATAGAGACCTGTAAATCAGTGAGCGTTTATGATGCTACTTTCAATTAATAAATTCTATGTAAATCAGCAGACAACTTCAATATTGTGGCATATTTCCAAGGTTAAGTAAATATACTCGGCTTAATTTTAGGGCACCTTCTCGCCATCTCTTACTCACCTGACAGTTAAAAGAAAGTGGTTAAGGATGTTCAACCCTAGACTTTAAACTGACATTGTTATATAAGGAAAGTGTTGACAATCCAGAGGGGGAGCATATTTCGCATTAATGTGTTTTCGAAAAGATCTTATGCAAAATTACGTTCTTTGCATAATTTAGGGCACCTTCTTAGTTAAATAGGGTCAATTTTGATTTCACCGCTCTTGAAATAAGGTATCAATATAGATTACACAGGTAGGCCGATACTTTGAGCTTGGTAGAAAGCTAAATTGGTAATGAACAGATCGTACCGAACACGTCTTCCTATAGTTATCACAGTGATTGACGTGATGAAACATTGCAAAGGTTTTAATGGCTTCAAGGCTCTTTTCACTCGCTGTGACTTCTGAAATACGCTTGTGCATGGGCAACTTAATTTGCACATTATCTTTTAAGGAAATTACTGTGCAGATCAGTCCCACAAAGTGAGTCATCCGTACCTCCCAATTACAAAAGATTAAAATCAGCCGTGCAGGATGGAAGCACTATTGGTGTCCTGGAGTTATTGACATCACATAAAAAGAGAGCAATTTTGGAAGCAAGTACAAAGATATATTACCGGTTTCATATTCAAAAGATTTAAATGAGGTTGCTTTTGACCCATAGCAGTGGTACGATGCCATTTTTAAAGATTTACAAATATGCAAATGCGTTCTGTGGAATGCTGGAGCGCCTGGTAGCACTGAGGGAACTGGGTCCCTCATGATTAAGATCCGTATCCTTCCCCAGGTGAGCTGGTCTCCAGAGACTTTTCATCTTACTGATGCTTTCCAGGCTTCTCGTCTCTTGAAAGTGACAAAAAGCATCCCTTTATGAGCTGACTGCATTTATTTATTCTGGGATGTGTTTATAGCAAAGAACTGATGTCGCTATGTCCTCCAAATTGTGAGGAGGTATTTACTTATTTAAATCATTTTGGTGACTTGTTCCACACACTTGAAATGACCTATGTTGTTTAAAATCCAATCCTGGAATGTTAACTTTTTTTTTTTTTTTTTTTTTTTTTTTACCTCTAATAAAAAGCAACCCACCGGGCAGTGTGATTTGGAGTTGGGTTGTGGGTTTTTAATGCAGGGGAAAAAAAAGTTTCATGCTTCCAGGTGAAACACCTATGCATTGTTTCATAATTAATAAGCTAATAAAGACACTAGAGAAAACCTAAAGCTTCTGCTGAACTCTCAGAGGTAATTAGCACCTCTATAAGCATGCAACTTCACAGAATCCTCCTGAATAATTGTTTTTCTCACCCAAAGGACTTCATCAACCTCTGTGTGGCGAAACAGAAGAAGAAAAGAAAGTGTGGAATTTTTCAGCTGTTGTTTAACATTCAGTGGAGCCTGAAATGAAACATGGTTTAGACCTGTAAATCCTGAAATGATATATATCGCTTTTTGTTTTTAAACACGACCATGTGGATAACAAAATATAATCTATTTTGCTATTAATGCAAGGAATAAGGGATAAGACAATGAAAACACAACAATGATGAATACTGATTGGAGATCAGGGGCTGACAAACTCCAAAAACAACAAAAAACACTATGAAATTATCATAAAACCAAAAGCTATGACTCATTCACTACATTCTAATCAATTTGATACTGCTGTAGTTCAATAAAAAAGAAGTTAAAATTGAGCAACTTTGATTTTAGACAATATTTGAATCAGTTAATCAGTGTTTTTGAAAAAAAATACAACAACTCAGTGAATGGTTTAATGACTCCATAAAGATCTATAAAGACGGTCACTTTGTTTCTCATTGAATCAGTGTTTATGAACAAATCGGTTGAACTAATGTTTTAATGACTGTTTTAAAAAGAAAGCAACGTCATTAATTACTCACTCTCATGTCGTTCGAAACCTGTAAGACCTCGTTCATCTTCAGAACACAAATTAAGATATTTCTGATGAAAGTTGAGAGCTATTTGACCCTCCATAGACAGCAACAAAACTGAAACGATCCCAGATCCAGAAACGTAAACACGTCGGTAAAACAGTCCATTTGTTTCCAGTTTCTGGAACGACATGGGGGTAATTAATGACAGAATTTTCATTTTGGGGTAAACTAATCCTTTAAGACAGTCATTACTTGCTTCATTCTTAAATCAATCATTGTTTATAAACAAATCTGTTAGTGGATTATTTAAAGTTTAGCTCCTGAATGCTTTGCTTTTTTTTTTAAGACTGAATTCATATTTTAATAACATTTAACCCTTATACATTTCATGTTCATAAGAACGGAACAAATGGGTTACACTTTATTTTGATAGTCCACTTGAGACATTTACTAACTATAAGTAACTTGTCAACTACATGTCAACTAATTGTCATTAATTTGCAACTACGGGTCTACTAACTCTCAGAGTAGACTGGAAGGTTTTTGTTTAGTAGAATAAATTGACATATAGTTGCAAAGTTTCTAATGGTCAGTATGTTGTATGTAAATAAAATTTTAGAAGATATTAAGCAGACTCTAATGATTGCTAGTTGACATGCAGTTGCAAAGTTACTTACTGTTAGCATAATTCCTTAAGTGGACTATTTATTTATAAGTGGACGAAATTAAATGTTACCAACAAAAGTTTCTTGAAATGAAACTTGCGACGTAAATTACATCCATCCACTGTGGCTTGTTTAAAATGGGAGAGCAAGGGCTGCAGAATGCCAGCAATTCAAACACAATATCAATGGAGTAAGTTATCATTGTCATACCGTACTCTGAATAAACTCAGAGCGCAAGCAGAAAGTGCAAGGAAATATGAGGAAACAATTCATATTCTGAAATATGTGTGCTTTGAGATCCAAAGTCAATTTCACATGGACAGATGAAATATTGATTTAAGTAGCTGGAACCCCAGAGCTGCAATAGTTTTGCTTAAAACATCACATCATTCAGTTTATCCGGTTCAAACTCTAACAAACAGACCTTTGTGTAAAGATATGGCCACGGTTTCCTTCCTGTGAGAGGCTTTAAGTTTTTTTTTTTTTTAATTTATTTTGCTTTATTAAAGAAATAACCAGTGGTATGGACTGTGTGTGTTTGTGCTAGGTTCAGACCAGCAGATCATCACTTGAGACTCTTCCCTACATTTGAAACCTGATTGCAAACTACAAGACGATGTACTACTAGTAGATAGCATCAGTGCCGTCGCTCGTCTAGAGCGGGAATAAAACAGATAGCAGAATACTTAAAGCTCTAGCTCATCTATCATGCATTGAAATTACAGTCAAGTCAGCGGCAGGTCACATGAGACTGGGATTCTGTATCATTGTGGTAGAATTTATGTCTACCGCAGGATCAAACTGCTATGACACTAATCCTGTCTCCATCCCAATGTAACTCTGGATATTCTATATGCATGATGAGATCAAAGACCTGCAGAGACGTTTCATTGATTGTGTGGAGGTGCTTGTGCATATGTGTGAGACTGCACAAGGTTGTTTCCTTACATTATTTGATCAGTCATCAGATCAGAAAATTCTAGTTGAAATCTGGATTTATAACAGATTTAGATTAAAAGCAGTATGTCTGGTCAGTATGCTTAAAAATATGAGACATTTTAGTATTTTTAAAAGACTGCATTCTCCTAATAAGCACTAATAGTACACTCCAATCATTTTTAGATTTAATCACATAATGCAGGATATATATCTTATGGCATTAAGCTGACTCTTCTTCGTGAAAATGCTTCCAGAAATCTGCACGACTGAGCAAGCAGATTTTTTTTTTTTTTTTTTTTTTTTTTTTTAACAAAATGCATTATTGCATTATTTCAGTCTTTGGACTTTCTAATTCTATTTACCAAACCTGCAAGCATGGCAGCATTGCGCTGCTCATCACTTTAGCCCGTGTTTGCAGGTAAGCATTCGAGGGTATTTGATTTACTGTGACCATTAATGGTGTGTTTTGAAAGACAGGGGACTGTAACTGTAAACCGTGGAGAAAGATGGACAGCAAACATGGATTTCCAAGTGATTTCTCACCCCTGTGACTCTTCCCTCTGTGCTGTTAAAAAGTGCATCTCAAATATGAAGAAGTTACCAACAGAAAAATTGGAAGGGTCACATTTGCACAAAGCTGGCCTTTGATATCTCACTACTATTGGCCTGCAGTTTGCAGCAACTTGATATTTCACTTTCAAAAATTCTTTAAAAAAGACTTTATTATAAGAGTTCTTTTCTTGCGTAAAATAAATGCTAATTCGTTTAAGTTACCTTCAACATCCCGACAACAAAAGACATCTCTAAAATATTGATTAGACCGGCTTCATTTTTTACTTCTAGATAAAAGTTTGTTCCTTATTATAATGCACTTAAACGGATAATACGATACAAGCGGATTCTTTTATTAAGCTGTGTGGCCCGACTCGTGTGCTGAGCTCTGAAGTAAAGTGGTAACAGAGTTTCAATCTTGGTATGTGTTTCTTTTGGATCCTGTCTAAATGAAGGCAAAATGCTACAAGTGCAGCATTCTTGCATTTCTGCATAAGTGTTAAAACATTACGATTTGAGCAACTCAAAACTAGGCTAAATCTAGGGAATGTTGGCCTCAAAACTGGGGAGAGAAGCAAGCTTTGATGTTACACATGTTAATCATCCACTTAGACTCAAGTAGAGCGATTAAATGTGCCTGTCGAGTCCCACAAGGTTTTAATCAGGCCTTTCTTCTTGTTTTTTTTTTTTTTTCCCCCCACACTTTTCATTCTTAACACCTTACATACATCAGTTTTACATGTGTCTAAAGTGTAAAGCCCAAGTCACCACCATGATGGCGATTCAACACATTTATCATTGTGTTCATTATTCCTTCAACGGCATCATGGCCACAAACAATTTCTCAGAAAACCTTTCGGAGAAAAATGATTTGTGCTAATGAATTTCATGCCTGTGAAGTTCTTCACCGTCTATATCCCTCAAGTTAAGTGCTTCAGTCATCCATTTGTGTAAAATGTGCGTTTGTGTATGTCAATCTGATTTAATTGTCTTGTCTTATTTTTAGAATCGCATGCATCTTCTATTTTCTTTTGTTTTGCACTCGTGCTCTGGTTTAATGCTGTACTTACCAAGGATAAAAATATTTTTCAGAATTTAAAGGATAGTGCACCCAAAAAGAAAAAAATCTGCTTTAAATTGAATTATCATTAGGCATTCTAAGACGTAGAAATTTTGCATTACATTAATTGCTCACTTAATTGTTTCTGTTCAGTGAATGGGCCATACCCCTTAAATTGACAGATTTGTACCTTATTTAACCCTAATGGTGTTACATGCATGTCATGTTTGATGTTGTGCCTTGTCTTCCTCATTTGATCATCTTCCTGTTCTAGTTTAGTTAGTTTTAGTTCATTTGTCCCATGTGTGTTTTAGTTCTAATTGTGTTGTGTTGTCTGCCCCATTGAGCCCCATTGGTCCTTAATGTAGTTAAGTGCAATGTGTGTTGATGCTGTAATACTTGTATTTAAGACTCTTTTGTTTTTCTTCATTGATGGCTGATTTCTACAACCACAGCTTGTTACAAATGGGGGCATATTAATATGTGACCCTGGACCACAAAACTGTCGTAAGAGGGTTTGGGGGGTTTTTTCTCCAAAAAAAATAGCTGAATATATAAGATTGTATGGTTTGTTAGACTTGGACAACATTTGGTTAAGATACAACTAATTGAAAATCTGAAATATGAGGGTTCAAAAATAAGGTTTCCATAGTTGTAGTACAACACTTAAAAGATCTTAAAGTAACATGATTGTTGCTATAAATGTACCCCAGCAACCTAAGTTTGGTTTTGTGGTCCAGGGTGACATATTAGGTGCAATATTACTATTTAAAAGTACTATGCACCCTTTAGGGGTGAAGAAGGCACAAATGTGTTCCTTCATGGGTATGACACCATTGAAATGCTACAGGTACAATTGTTGCACTCTTTTTTTCTGTTTTGTTTTCTGACAAAGCATAACACTTCGTCCCGTGAAAAAGTTGACATTTCACATAAAAAATACACTAAAATATTTGGTTCCCTCTCTGCGGTTACTCCAAGTCACATCGGCCATGACTGACGAATTGAGATCGCAAGTCGGCGTTCATAATCAATGTGACTTCTCCGCTCCCTTCTTCAGGGAACAGGGGTTACATACGTAACAGAGACGTTTTGCTTGTAAATTGATTATTTTTTTGTGTGTGGGGGAACTATTCCAAAGCCAAAACCCAAAGAAAGCATTGCACTGGACTGGTCTTGTCAGGTTAACCAACACAATGTCATAGCTGTCTGTAACTATTTTTAAGTGGTTTCTTATGCCAGTGTGATGGTTAGGGGTGCACTATCAAGCTTTAAAAAAAAAACTAAAACTTTTGTAATTCACATCATACAAATTCATATGGAATTGGCACATCATACTGTGAGGTCAGGTTGGGTTTACTGGTTCGTATTGATTTAACTATTGTTATTTTGCCAGACCACTTAGTTTAAATCTAAAAAAAGAGTCAAAACAGCATTGAAAATTATTATTCATGTCAGGCCACTGATGTTTACCGTTCAAACCCCATGGAGAGGAGTAGATTAGTTCCATCACATACTTGAGAGGTTTTGAAGGAGTATTTTCTGAAAGGTTAACACTCTCCGATCTATCGGTGAAGCCTGGCTCACTAAGTCCTGCACCTCAGGAGGATTGCCTTTGAAAAGCTAAAGTAGGAATATCTATTTAGGGCACATAAAACCACTGATCCATTTTTACTCTTTCTCGTTCTCTCCTGTTGGTCAAGAAATCTTTTCCCACTCCACACTCCTACTATTAAACTGTTTACTCTCGTGTTAAGGGAGCTTCTGCATAATTCATTGAGCAGATATTAGTCTCATTGATTACATTCCAGTCTCACATTTTTAGACATGTATGAAGCTGCTTTAACCCCATCAGAGTGTGTTCAACAGATGACCGTGCCATTTCCTCGAAACAGCACCCACTTTTGCTTCAACCTTCATCTTGGCTCTGTAAAGTGACCTTAAGTAAGTATCAACCTTTCCTGACACTAACATGACGTCGCTCAATAGTATATTTTTTTTTTTTACAAACGAAGGCTGAATTCAGACAGCAGACCTGCCCCAAGCTTTTCAAAGCCGACACATTCTCCAAGGCACCATGAGATGCCTGACAGGTTATCAAAATGTGTCTAAGATGATTTAATCCTCCCCTCACAAGCTTGTCGAAATACCAGAAGAATATGTCAGTCTCCATATTATGATGTTCTAAACTGTTAAGAACTTTTTTTTTTTTCCCTCAAACACCTTTTTAACCTCTATTAAATTCAAGGGAATCTCTGCCAATCAGTCACTGATGAGCAGCCAATTAATTAAAATAGTAGTCAATTAAGGATCTAGGGGTGGCCAGATGTGGTTCTTCATCCCATGTTGAACAAGGTTGTGAAAATAATTTGATGACATGCTTGATAAAAAAAGTTAGAGTCAGATACCAGCAAAAAGAATTTCCTTTTGAGTATTCAATACATCTTTTTATATATATAATATATAATACATTTTTTAGTGGTAACGATTTGAGCGATTTTTATAATGTATTTGCAATGCTTAAAATATATTTTTTATTCATCCTTCAGGCAAAACTGTATGTTCAGGTGTCATTCAATAAGAAATCTGCTGTCACTTATCCTACCACTGCTTTATTTTAATATTGAGCAATAATTCAGTGCATGATTTATATAATATGCGTTAAATTAATATGACTAACAGGCTTTTTAAACTAATTAGCTAATAAAATTAATTTCACAATGTGTTGC